>NC_087479.1:30509914-30564914 GCF_036417665.1 Passer domesticus
AAAGAGTAGGGAAATTCTGGATGTGGCTTTTCCTATTTATGTATACACTGCATTTGGCTAAATGTTTTGCATGGTTAGTTGAGTTAGTGTTTTCCCCCTTTTTACCTGTTAATGAAAAAGAAATTTAATGCTACATGGGAAGAGTTTCCCAAAGGTTTAATAACCCTTTCAAAAACCTTTAAAGTGAAGCAGCAGGCGAAATCACCATCAAGTTAAAGCCTTTGTTAGTGACAACAGTCATCACCACATGGAGAACAGTTTTATCCCATAACCTCATGTTAGGAAACCACAACTCCCTTGTATGCTGAGGAAATGCATATTAGAAAGTGGAATGATTAACATGGTACCAGTTGTTGTGTAAAGTGTTACATATTCTAAATGCTTTAATAGAAATGTAGAAAAGGTATTGTTATAAAAATCATATGTTTCACTGGGAGCATATCTGGTGCATTCTTAAACAAAAGTAATAATATTTTAATATTTTCTGGCGGTATGGTACCACGCCACATTAGCAGCATATTGTGAATAGTCAAAGCAAATGAATGGATACAATGAGTTTTACAGCTCGCCTTCCAGAAGTAAAAGCAATGCATACACCAAGGAGTTGTGGGTAGCAAGAAAATGAGATTGTCCTGCTGATTGGATGCAGACAAGCAATGAGTAATTCAAGAGCTCACAGTCAAACAAACTGCTTGTGGCACTACTACTTGTACCCAATTACCAATTCAGAGAGAAAATAAAAAGCAGTTTCAGTAGAGTCAGGGTGGGAAATCTCCAATTAGCACCAATTAGCGAAGTTGCTTCCTACAGCGGAATTCTGGGGACATAAGAAAAAAAAAATAATCTCCCAGAATGCCTGGTTGAAGCATTTATTTACCAGGTGATGGGACTCCTGAAGAATAACTTGATGAGGATTTGCGCCTGTGGGACTTGAATACAGATACTACTTGGAACTTGCCTGCTCGATTTGACTGGTCAATCATAGGCTGTACTATTCTTCTTCTGGCATTAATAAACCTGCAACAGAATACAAAGAATAGAAGTCCTTTCATCAGCTTGCTTCTCTGTTTTGAGAACACCTCTGCTTTAAAAGTGACAGGATTTTAGCGTGCTGTGGAAATGTGTTTTGCTTCACGTTGCTTTTTAAAAAGAGTATAATTTCACTTTAAAGGATTTTCCTCTAAGTGCTCAGAAATTGTAACTGGTAACACGCTTATCTTACTAGCCAGCTTAAAGCTGGATTTGCCAGAAGGCTTTGAACAAGTAAATGCGACCGAAAACTTGTGTTAAAAGACAATTGTTTCTTTAACTTCTTCTAAGTGGCTCAGATCGTGGTTAAAGTTCACAGGCTGGGAGACTTTCGTTTCCCCTTTCCATCTTAGGGATCCAGCTCTCCTTGCAGCTGGCCATAAATGAGGACCAGGCTTTGCCACTCCGTGCTTTCACAAGGTATCGTTAGGTCAGCAAAGCCATCAATTAGGCTGTCTGAAGTTTTATCACCAGCGCAGCAGCAATAAGTGCCGGCCCAGAAAGACTTCTGCTCTTCTACAACTCCTGCAGTTGGAGCCTGTAAAGGCAAGGGTCGTTTGGAGGTCAGTGCCAGCTGGGGGCCACCTCTGTGTCCAAGCGGGGACACCCCGTGCAAGGCGACCGCCTGCCTGCCCTCAACTCAGGCACCTTTCAACTCGTTAGAAACCCGCACTCACAGGTACATGTGGTTAATATTAGGCCCAAAATAACCTTTTTTTTTTAATCTCAAACTGGGGTGGTTGCCGAGGCTTTTGAGCACTGGTAAAGGCAGTTAGTTGGCTGCGGAGCCTGGATTTAATTTTGCTAGTAATCCAAAAATAAGTGCTTGCATATTTCTTATTAGCTAATGCGCAGCAATCCACATCAGCACAAGCTAAGCTAAATTAATTTCCTTAAAATAATTTCAAAACTTGCCTATTCACAAAATATCTTTGAAAACAGGGCAATTTTCTATCACTCGGGAGCCACACTTGTTTTTGTCCCTTCTCTTTGTGTTTGAGAACACTTTGGAGCCTTCGTGCAGGTTTTGTGTGCTATTTCACAGCTCAGGCTTTCGCCTGGTGACCCTTAAGGAGTGCTAATGAAGTCGAATACTAGCGTTTAATCCTCTTCAGAAATACTAACATGCCCATCATCCAAAACAGCCTCCAATAATTGCCATTGGGCCCGATCCAACGCCTAGCAAAGTCTTTCAGTCAGTTAACTGAAAACTAAGTTCATCTGCTCATTTAGTAAATTGCTAGCCTTTATATAGCATCAACTCTGCAAGGCCTTTTGTCATGTTTCCCTCACTCCCTCCCACCCTCTGGTTAAATTCCTTCGCAGATAATAAAGGACGGTGGCACACCTTCGATTGCATCTCCTGTAATCACAGTGGTGGAAATTTCATTAGACAGATGCATAAATGCTACAAGTAACACTAAAGGGCTCTTTTGCATCTTTCTGTTTACATCCAAAAGACATTCTTTATTCTTTCGGAAAAGTACCATTCAGTTGTCAGAAATGTCATCCTGCCTCAGAATTAGTCATGACTTCAGCTATTAAAATAAAAACTCAGACACAGTCAATATATTTGTTTATTTCCTTCTGACTGTGGCACAGTGAAGGCATCACTGCCAGTTCTGTGATTTTTGAAGTGTGTTTCCGTCCTCAGAGACAAAGGTCCCCGATAGGACTTATTTGCTGAGTTACTTTCCAGTAATGTTGCTGTGCTGACCAAATGGAGCCTGACCTGAACCTCCTCCATCCAGCACGCCTTTTATCAGCTAAAGTTAAGGCCAATAGAGATTAACAGGAAAGCCTGATAAGACTGTTTTCTCTTCTCCTACGAGCTTCTAATGGTGTATACAGATGGCAAGGTTTTAAAGAATGCAATGAACACTTATTTAGGCCTGTAAAAAATCACAGAAACACCCCCCCACACACGCACACACTTTCCATCTTACTAACCCCTTTTCTTCAGTCAGGCCAGTCTTCAGGAAAACCAAATTGCTCTTTCGTTGTTTTTTTTTTTTTTTTTATTTAAACCCCAACCACTTTTATTATTTACATCTGGTGGTCCCCTTATTTATGTCCCTCTTCACTTCCCTGCATACACACCCCTGCTCACAGGGCTGCGAAGCATTATGGGCCTTGGCTCTCAGCAGGAGAACTCCACACTGTCTTCAAACAAATAATTAAGGGGAAGGTTAAAGGTTCACCCAGAGGTCATATGTTTGGATACTCCTCAGAAAGTTTACATTAGTAAGAAATGGGTGCCCTCTGAAGTGTTCTTTCAATGGGCTCGCACAACAAGGCAGAGCATTAAGAAAATTCTACATCCTTAAGGGTTTCAGGTAACATCTGCTTTACCTCTGAGCACAGAGATTGGGGTACTGTGCTCCAAGCTTACATATTCGACAGACCAAACCTTTGGGACGGGTGTTAAAAACCCCATCTTGCCCAGCCATTCACTCTCGGAAGAGTGTGGCCTTATGTGAAAAAAACCCAGTCTTTCACTGCAAACTCTACCTAGAGGCAATTCACTAGTTGTTTTGGAAATGGGAGTTCAAGCCCTAAAAGTGAGTACTCCATATTTGTTTTCCTAAAAAAAAAAAAAACCAACAAAAAACCAAACCAAAACAAAACAAAAAAACCCCAACCAAACAAACAATTTCTCCAGTTAAAACTTGTGAGAAATAGCTCTTGGGCTTGATTTCTGCTTTCATTATTTCTCCATTTTTCTTTTGCATATCTGCATAACAGCAGGTGCAAGCAATGTCCTCTAGACCAGCAACAACTTAATCTAGAGAGAAGATACATCGATGTATACTTGAAAAGATATAGGAGAACAGGATTGGCTTTAGGCATCCAGGTAATTTTGAAATTCCATTTCTGTGGCTCCTCTGAAAAATCTTGTTCATAAACAGCATCAGTTATACCCACCAGTGGGTATGTCTGAAAAATGACACATGAAATTATTTATATTTGCAAGATTGCAGGTGCAAAACAGACATACATTTCAGGTGAAGCTAACAATCCAATCCTAGTTTCACTAGCAGTAGCTACATCATGTAATGCATCAGCACAATTGGTAGACAAGGGCATAGAATGCAGCGTTTGTGCATTATTATTTATTCCTTATACTGCCCCATAAATATGCACAGTGCATAATAGAGACGTAGAAAACAGAGCCCCTGCCCAAGCCTTTACGTTTTTTGAGGGTTGTTTTTGAATCCCTCGGAGAGTCATATCCAGGGCCAAAGTAAAGCAAAATACAGCCTTTTGCACAGCACTTCAGTTTGTGCTGCAGAAACACTGATGTTATTTAGGCACAAACGTCTTCAAAAGGCATTAAGAGACAGGTGAAAAAAGAGAACACCAATGCCACTGTTTTCAATATTATTTGGAACCCTATAAAAGAAGAATTCACAGCTCTGCTCCTGACACTAATTGCTTACCTTGTTCATACCCTTCACCCAGAGGCCAAAGATTGAATGGCCTGAAAAGATGAGTAAAATCTATCAAAAAGACATGGACTTCTTTGTTTCTCTGCTCTTAATAGTAATTCCTATTATTTGGATGATAGCAGCAGTTAGAGGACCCAATGAAGCTCAATATTACTTCACCCCATGCTTCACAAGCACACTGTCCAAGAGAACTCAGTCTGAACAGATTTCCAGGCAAAGCCTGGGGGAGAGGAGAGACGCCTTCTCCCTGTTTGCAGAGGGGAACAGAGACAGAAGGAGATTAAGTGACAAGGCCAAAGTCATACAAGAGATCTTTGGCAGAGCCACACACCCAACATAGATTTCCTCAGTCCTCTTTCAGCGCTCCTACAATCTGCTATCCATATGCTATCTTTCCTTTGTTCCCCCAGCTTCACAGTCAGGCACACTGGCAGGGGACTGCAAAGAGAGCTCACATTGCCACTGTTTGTGCCTTACCTGCTGCGTAGATAAAGAGGGGTCATCAGCCTCCAGGGCTGTGAGGCAATACCTTCACAAACTCTACATTCATATGGTATTTGGTCCTCATTCCAGAATGATAAATGAGGTGTGTAATGCTGAGAAATACATGTCATTGACATAGCAGGCTCAATAAAAAACTCACTCCCAGCATTTTGCAAATGACAGATTACCAACCTTGCTTATTCATACAATAGCCATTTGAATCAAAAGGTTTTTTGCATCTTGTATTTTTTCTTTAATTGCTAGCTAAAGCAGCCACATCTCTTCCCTATAGGCAGAGTCTGTCTTTCTCACACAAGTAGTTCTGGTTACTTTTGCGGGACAGTTCATGAAAGCACAAATAAGCAAGATCTGACTCAAAATGTACAACAACATGGACTTTTAAAGGAAGTGATTTCACTTTTATCTGCTTACAGCAAAACCCAGTAGAGCAATAAAGGTGCACTAGTGAATATGCAATCTAGTCTGGTGATTTGGTAGCACTAGTCCTAATTGGTTCCTACCATTGATAATTAGCATGACAATATAATCTAAATATATGCATTTAATCACATCTCTTCAAACAGAGACTTGGTTTTCTTTGTCCAAAATAAATATGCATTCTGTACTTTATAGGAAGCCCTGTAATTAATCTTCTTGATATATTTATCATATTTTATCTCAAGTAATATCAAATGACATTAAATTCCAATTTGCATAATATATTTTATTCTTATAATAAAATAATGTTCTGATAAAATCACAGAGACATTTCTGGAAAGTGCAAAGGGAGTAAATAGCAAATAGTGATCTCTTAATCTGCTTCTTCAAATCTGGCACACTCAAAAATAATTTTGTTTCTACTGTCTTTTTTATATATAGTGTACATACATTTTGAAACACCATGACCACATCATAACTGAATCTGCTTAAGATCAGTTCTTGAAATGAACTGTTAGTGACTGTACTGATCGGCAATCAGAATCAGAAATCTTCAGCTTTACTTTATGGCTATCATGGAAAATTCACTGTAAGTGTGTAAGGTCACAACACGTCTTGTTTCAGAAGGATGAAGTACATGAATGCTCAGGAAACTATAACTCGTTCCCAACTGGGGGCCTCATCTGAACTCAAGCAGAGAGTGCTATTTACCTCCCATCACTTGTCTGTATGTCTAATATCTTCTCTGAGATGAACTGATGCCAAACTGAACCATTCCCACCCTGGCAGCGTAGACTGCTCCCCATGAGAAACTGAGGAACAACATGGAGCCACCATGTACAACGCAAAACTTCAGTGTCAGTCTTCAATCTGGATTTCCACTTAAAATATCTATCCCAGAAAATGAGGTGCTAAAATATTGAATTTATTTAACAAACCAGCCACTGCATAAATCGGTTCTCAATTCTTTATGTGAAAACCAGAGAAATAAACAAATTTGTGAGATGAATTCACAATCAGTTCTTTAAGAGGATTAATGACAAAAAAAAGTTTTGACTCAATTTTAGCCCAAGACGCTTTTGCTCTTAGACTTGAAAAGGACAGAAGTACTGAATGAACACTGTCACAGACTTAGTCGCAGACATAATAAAAATACAAGTAATGACAATAGCAACACTAATTTGGGGCTAGAATTGTTTGCTGCCATCTGAATAAAAGAAATTATTTTTAAAAAATTTTTAGGTGCCCAGGGGAACATTCTTGCAAGATTTTTCAGAAACCTGCCAAGTGCAGATGAGAAGCTCAACTCTTATTAAATCTCCATAAATGGGAGCTGAGCTTGAAGAATAAATGGGGTCTAAGCACCTGCTTCAATGTTTTTGCTGAGTAAGAGTCTAAGAATGCATTCTAAAAAGTAATCCAAATGTTTTCACCTTGGATGGGGAAATAAATCCTTGCCTAAATGATATTTCAGTATTTGGACTATGCACATGTCAGTGTTTAGCTCAAGCGCATATGCTACACTGATCCCTTGCTGCCCAAGAACGCCCTAATTTTGAAGTGAAAATAACCAATGAAAGAGTCACAAAATATGTTTTCCTAAGTACCCTAGAAAATTACTTCTTTGCCAAGCTGAAAATATAATTTTAAAAGTTGTGAGCTGCTCAGAACAGTCTGAAAGAATGTATTAGAAAAGACTAATTTGCAGAAACACTTTTATCAATTTCTACCCCCTGCCTTTACAGCGGTCTTTGTCTATAACCTAAACTTTAATCTGAGCAAGTAAAATCTATTTGTCTTAGTTTATTTAACTTCTCCCTCCACTATGTATTCTAAATTGACAGAATTAGGTTTAGGCAGTATGTGTATGTACAAAAATAGTTGAAAAAGCCCTTGTTTATGCTTCACTGAATCTATGCCACACCTGGTTACCAACTGATATTTGCTGCATTCCTTATAGGAAATTAAAAAAGCTGACTTAGTCACCTGGAAATGAGCCATCTAAATAAGGCTTCCCTAAGTCATGAATATTAAGAAATGGAGTCAGTTATGCAATTACTTTTGAGAGGATGCAGGAGGGACAGGCAGGTTTATTCCCTGGCAAAGCCTCACCTAGTTTTGGACAGCCGTGTTAGAGAAGGGGGTCATAAGGACTTTTTACACCGGCTTTCTAAAGCTTATTCAGACACCTCACATCTGTCAAAGGTGTGATTCAAAGGACCTAAGTCATCATCTACGTTTGGTGAAGACTCCAGAAGATGAAAGAGAACAATTTAGCTGGGTGCCTGAGGCAGCCTGAGGTGGGTGCTAACCATCCCAAAGACTTCTGCTGCATCTTCCATGTTTATGTTCGACTTCCTAAAAATACGTCTTGCCATTTGGAGCTGCCAATTGTTGGAAATCATGATTTTGCTCGTCCTGTAACTGTGAGACTGTCCTAAAAAAATCAGAAATTTAAACAGCACTCTTCCCAGTGTTTACTTTGCGAGTTTTTCAGTCATTGCGCCACATTTTAAAAACGCTCTTCTCAGCCACAAGATCTAGAAACTTACTTGGTAAGATTCTCACATAACCATTGTCTCCTGGAGCTGGGACCTCGAATTAACATGAAATAACTTGAGCCTTGCGATAAAATCATGAGAATTGGCAAGACGCGCATCTATTCACCTCAGAGGAAAATCCACCTCGTTCAACGTGTAACTCTCGGTTACCAGATTACTCCTTGGCAGCGCGGAGGAGCCATTTGGCTCCGCCGAGGAAAGCCGTGGTGGCTGTCCCGGGGAGCACCCGCACCGCAGCACAAGCCGGGGGAGCCGCCCCGGGACAGGGGTCTGTGTGCGGAGCCTGCCCCGGGACAGGGGTCTGTGTGCGGGGCCTGCCCCGGGGCAGGGGTCTGTGTGCGGGGCCTGCCCCGGGACAGGGGTCTGTGTGCGGGGCCTGCCCCGGGACAGGGGTCTGTGTGCGGGGCCTGCCCGGCAGGGAAGGAAAGGCTCCAGCCGCGGATGGGGCTCCCCACCACGCCGGCACCCCGCAGCACCGCCGGCCCGCGCCCGCAGCGCTCACAGCTCCGCAGCCCTCACAGACCCGCGCCAAGGCCGCATCCAGCCGTTCCATGGGGTCGGCAGCAGCAGCGCTAGCCAGGGAAGAACCATGGCTCCCGGCCGCAGAACTGGGCTGGCCTCGAGGTCCAGCCTGGGTGGCCCCAGGGGAGGCCTCCCGCTGTGCAGCAGGGCGCCATGAGGTGGGGCCAGAGCTCCGCTGCCGGCCGGGGGTGCCGCTGCCCCCGCGGAGCCGGGCCGCGCCATGGCCCGGCCCGCCCGTGCTCGCGGCCGGCGCGGTGTGCCTGGGGAGCGCCGCTGCACGCACCCCACCGCCCCGGCGGGCACGGGTTTCCTCAGGAGCTCCCAGCAAACCTCCACCTAATCGGAACAGTATCGTTCCTTATTCCCCCTTGGCTCCTGGTGGGAAACAAGCGCCCTTTGGTGCATGCCACCTGAAACCGCAGAACACACGCCCGACGAGGCTGTTCCTCTTTTGACAGCGCCATCAGGTTGCTCATATATGTTTTTTTTTTACCACGCACCGTAAAAATGATCTTTTAAAGATACTTGAAAGGAAGGGAGGAGACAAACAGACATACTTCCTTAGCTATTCATATCTTACAGATAAAATGTAAAGTCAATAGACACAAGCATAGCATTTAACCTCATCCTGTACTTGATTTATTGCAGATGGGAATCAACTAGAAACTGAATCACTTTGAAATTTTTACTACTGACGTTAAAATTCCGTGTTTGTATACATATGTCTTGTGGAGATGCTAAATACAATTTCAGCTAATTTGGCATGCACTTTGATTTGCTAGCATTTAGAAACTCATGTTAAAGGTAGAAAACAAATCTCCTCTAAAATCTTAAGTAACTCATGCATTTAAAGATGTGTTAATTTGTCATCTTAAACTCCTAGGAAAAGATTTTCAAAACTAATTAGACTCCAACAGTCTTGAGAATGCAATCAGGATTTGAGGGACCTCACTTTAGGTAACTTAAGAAAAACCCAAAGTGTAGTTTTTGAATAATATCACATTCAAATACTTTACACCTATTTTAAACTGTTCAATATTTAACATATTAATTTTTGAAAATCAACTCTATATTGACTGAAAAGGAGAGTTGTCAACAAATTTAACATCTGTTTAACTTCCCTGATCAAATAAGATTAAGGCACTAATTCTCCCTTTTGCATCTCAGTGGAAACTACCTAAGTAGCAACTTGCCAAAAATGCATAAAGGTGTTTATGCAATTATGTAGTGGGTATGTTTGAAGAGATCAAGGTGCACTCACATGTCCTGTGCTATGGGTATCTCTGATTAGCTTGTCATCTACTCTGAAGAAGATGTAGCCCAACTCTCCTATACTATGTAACAGGCCAGCTGTTAGCTGTCTGTCAAGCACCTAAAGTGGACAAGTAGTCCAGGAGCAAAAATGTCACTCCTTTGATCTGGCAAGGAGCAGCTGCTGATTTATAGAGTAGGACTTTGTTCTTCCGTTCTATTTTACTTTCTTTCCTAAGGCAGAACCACAAAATCCAGCAGAAAAAAAAAAAGTGCCATTCTCTGCAACATCAACAAGCTCTGACAACTGCAACAGGGTTTTTCTTGGCCCTAACAAAGCTCTCAGGCATCTCCTTTGACGCTCACCTTTTTTTTCCTTCTTCTTTTTGCAATGCGGTAGTTATTGTTTAATTCAGCTTCTGTAAATGGAATGGACTGTGGCCAGCAAGCCTGGGGCATAAACACACCTGTATGAAAGAAGCCTTATTGTAGCAACCATCTACAACCAACCTGCACATGCACTACCAGTTCGTGAGTTCAGAAGGAATGTTCCATTTTCCCTAACAGTAAATTTTGCCTTAAGATAACTATTTTTTGTACCCACTGTCCTGTCTTGACCACGAAGCTTATACACTTTTTCATTGTTATTAAAATCTGAAGGAAAAAAAACAAACCGTGTGTTTTTCTACCTGTCAACCAGGGAATGTCAAGAAATTGGATCCAAAGAGCCCACTTAAAAAAAAAAAAACACAGCCAAAATATATTTATTGAAACACTACTAAAAGTTCGAAAACTAGGATCCTGAAGATGTCTGTTCTGTTTCAGACATAGTGATGCGCTTGCAAGCACCTCCAGCTTATACTGCTGCAGTCTCCTCAAAAAAAGCATTTGGTGGAACAAGAACTCAGTAAGAAATAGCATTTGATGCAACTAACCAGACTGCAGCACTGCCTGCCCAGAGTCAATGCTCCATTCGTTCTTTTAGAAGGTGCTGATCAGATTCTGTGAGGTGATTTGTTACTACACAAGTAAAGTCCTGCCTCACCCCTTGGTATAGCAAGAGGGTTTTCCTTTATTTTCCTTATGATCTGTTTTCAAGTTTGTTAGCTAAAAACCCAAACCTACAGAGCACAGTAAAAGGCTGCAGTATAACGCTGCTGAAGAGGAGAGAAGCTGTTTGACCCTGCTTTGTGTCCACACACATGCTGTGTTCACGTTTCTTTATACTGTAACTTTAAAAACAGATGAAAAAGGGTTGGAAAAAAAAAAGATGGGACGAGGTGAGGGTGGTGGGGGCGACATCATGACTACAAGATCTTTTGCATATATGTTAGCTTGTGCAAATAAATAAGAACTATTACAGCCAGAGCCCTAAGGGAGGCAGGAAAATGATGATGTACAGGATAGTATAAAATGATATATTAAAAACTGTGCTGTCAGTGGAACAATAGAATATTAAGCAAAAGTCCATAATAATTGGCAGATATTTAGCTGTAGACATCTTTCTTTGGTTGGTGGGTACTAAAGTATACGTGAGAGGAAAGAGAACTAGTTAGGCAATTAGAAGTAATGGGCATAAATAATACACTATGTATAAATACATCTCCCCCTTTCCCAAGTTATAGCTCTTATCCAGATACACCTAATAACCTCTCAGTAATATCTACATGCTGATATCCCTTGTGTTTTGCTCTTTGTACTGTCTGGGTACTGGAGATTCTGCTTATGTAAATCTCTCTTCCTGTAGATGCAGATGTTAAATATTTTCCCTTCAATTTTTACAATACGAGTGGCAAGACTTCATCAAACCAGAGGGTCTAATGTCTTAGTAGTTAAAAATGTGTCAACAGCATACACACCATGAGACTGCAGCCTGCCATGTTATGGAATACATGCTTCACAGTGATGAGCTAGTAGTAGAACAAGTGTGGGACAAGTATATTAAGTATGTTAAAATTAAGAGGTAAATATACAGTCTCATACTGGTGAAACTTTTGCTATCTCTCCTCCCATCTTGTGTCCTCTGTATTCCACATGAATCAGGGGGAAATGTTCTGAAAATATTTTTAAGAGTTTGTTACATATGAGCATGTTTCATGGATGCTTGTGTCTTACTTGTAAGCCAAATGGTTTGGGATGGAAAAACCGAAAAACTCTGTGGAGCTGTGTCCTCAGCCTATCACTCCGTATTCCAGGCTGTCGTATTTTCTGACCCTCATCTCTCCAGGGCTCAGGCTTGCTCCCTAGCCTGCCTTGTTGGCTCCCCAGAGATAATTGCAAAGTACAGCTTGCAAGTCAGTGATAAATCTTGCTGGTGCTCTGCAAGGGTCCTAGATGGTGAGATATGCTGTGACTGAGGACATATATGTGGATGTTACACCATTTCTTGTCTCTCTGCTCTTTTGAACAAGCTTCTGTCTTCCGAACAAGCAAGGACTGAAACCTTGAGTGTTTGCTCTTTCTAAAACATTTGAAGGGCTGGGCTCTCCTGATTTCAGTACTCAGCTGGCTTATGAGCAGAGCAGAGTATTGGAGAAGCTGTGCTCAAGTGCACCATGTTTCAGTTGTTGGCTTTCTCAGCTAAGAAGAGCTCTTCTAATGTATTTTTCTTTCTTTTATTAAAGGATGGGTAGCTGGAGATTTTTTTTTTCATGCAGTCATTGCCACTTAAGTAGCTAATTTGAAAATTAAATCCTACCACAGAAAGAAACTTGAAATGCATTTCTTCAGTCAAAACTGGCTAGTTCTGTACTGTGTTCCACTAGCTCATTTTTTGCATACAATTGAGATATTTGTCATGAAATTAAACCCAATCTATATAACTTATCTAATATTTACCTTTCTTTCTTTATGAGAGCAGTTTGGAAACTGTGTGTGATCTTACATAATTTTAATAACTGGTTGCTGATGGATTTCAATATTAGCTCTGACTGTTCTGACTGATAGGATGTTGAGGTTTAATTTTCAGAATTTCACTAATTGCTCCTACACTACATAGGGGTAAAGGCATCCAAGAATATGTGTATAAACCTGCATTTAAGCCCACAAAACTGGTAATGGCAGGGACATGTCCATCAATGTTTGTCCCTTCATCCTGGTCAAGTAAAGCACTCAGATGTATAAGGCAAATTTCAAAATTATCAAGTTCTGTTATCAAAATCATCAAAGGCTCTGAAAAGCTCATCCCAAATGTTCAGTGAATTTCTGAGTTAGAAGGCAATACTAGCAAATGGGTGTTGACGTTAATGCCTAAATTGTAGGTGATCTGCTCTCAAGGAATTTTCTGTCTCTGGTTAGATGTTCCAGGAATCACCAGAAGGTGGACTTAGATACCTAACTACATTTTTTTGATTAAAAAAAAAAAAAGCCTTCACTTAACCCTGAAAATACCTAAGCTCTTTAGGCATGTAGATGTCTACTTTTTAAGATCCCATCCCACCATCATTTTTGCTGTCTTGTATTTGTGTTTCCTAACAGCCAGTTCTTTCTGCAGTAACCATGCTCAGTCTCTGAGTCAGACACTTATGTCCCGTCAGGATACCTATGACAGACACCTTCCTAAGACAGACATCTTAGGACAGGCCTTTTTGCCTTTATAATAACAGAGATAAATATCTCTCCTTTTTAGCTGACACCATTATTATTTGACTTTTTATCTGGAAAGAAGGAGATCAAGTTTTACCTCCCTATCCTGCTTGGTTTGGAACACAGACATGAGCATGGCTCCATCATATTCTAAAAGAGTATCTGAATCACCCACAGAGTCAGTACAGTAAACAAAGCCCTTTCAGTTCATGTTCTGAAGATGTTCCACCCAAATTAAGCAATTTTACACCCATAATTAACCAGCACTTAACTTTCACACATCTGAAATTGGAGTCTTAACCAAGAGGCTGTACAGTCAAGCCCATATTCTTAATTAATTTTGTTCTCGTGACTAGTCGTTACGTACACAAAAGAACTGGAAATCAGAAGAACAAGAAAGGCATGATAGTGAAGAAGAGTAAAGATGGAGCATTATGTTCAATAGCCCATTGACTGAGAAACTCAACTCAATTGGAACAGTTAAGACATTGATTTAAATCAAGACAAAGAGAAGTCCTGCAAACATATATTCTATTTAACAAGTGAATTTTCTAGCCATTGAGCCATTGGGGATAGTACTCCCTCTACCCCATTTGACTCTTTTGTGTAAAGCTTGGTATGGCTGATGTATGACAAGAACTTTGGCTGAGTTTGGCCCTTGGGGAAGTTTGGCCCTTGAGGCAAGGCTGATCTTGTGTTGAAAGTTGCATTGCTGTGGAACAGGTTACTGCCTATCTGTCATTGTATATGTATTTGTGTTCCTACTCTGTCCTGGAGGTCCTTTATATAATAAAATAACCATGGACAGAGCAATATCTCACTTTATGGTACTGCTAGGGTTACAGTTCCAAATTTCTCAATTATATCCCATTCTAAGCAGTGGAAAAAAGTGTGTGTAGACCAAAAGTTCTTAAGCTTCTTGGGACTAGATAATAACTAGATGATGCTGGTAAATTCAGAGGTTGCAAAAGCTAAAGATTAACTTAAATTAAAGATTGCAGGGTTTGTGCTTGACACTCATATGCAACGCAAATGTGATATATATCTAACAGATACATATATATTTATGAGGAAATATTTTGTAAAATATGCTACACAGGTCTTTTATTGTGGCTTAATTAGTTCATAAGCCAGTATTATAATAACTCTTTCATAAGAAGTTCAAGCCAAGTTTTACAGTGTCTTTAACCAACCATTGAAAGAAACACAAAATTTAAGATCAATAGAAATATTATGTAAAACAAACAAGCAACAACAACAAAAAAAGACAGTAAAAAGAGAAAAAATGCACCAAATTCACAGGCAGCATCTTCAAACGAAATAGTTCAGCATCGTACTTTCATGCAGAAGAATTTAAAAATTAATTTGATAAGAAATTAACTATAAATGGAACAAAATCCAAGTTTTTATTTGAATTCATTGTTCAAACTGAAGAAAACTTACAAATTACAAATGCAGACACCCATACAGATTGACTAGTAAGGGAGAATTAAGTTTCCATTTCCTTTTCTTAATTCTTCCCCAGTTGTTATAATCAGTCTTTCCAGTGTGACTATAGTATCATCTACAAATTTTTTAGCATCATTCTAATGAAAAAAGCTATGCTTTATATCTTTATAAATCACATGAAGTTTAGCAGGCCCTAGTAATGCCACATATGTTTTAATCCTAGTAAATTCTAGCCTAAGACAGCATAGCCTGTGGTGTCTCACCTGAGTTCTCTGAGATGTTTCAGTACGTGCATTAGCTCTATGGTCAGTGAAATAAGTAAAAACAAATATAGTGGTCAATAGGAAAAGAAAAAATTAGTGCTCTAAAAGGGTTTTGACAGAAGTCTGAGTTGAAAAATCCAGCTCTAAAATTTTATGAATGTCCCTTAATCAGTTTTTTTGAAATGAGTGGTCCAGTTAGCTGCCTAATTTTTAATGCCTGATAACATGTGTTCCCAGTAACAAAAAAAAAAAAACAACCAAAAAAAAAACCAAAAAAAAAATCTAGAGGACCTTTATTCCTTTAGTTCAAGAAACTAGGGTCTATAAAAGAATAAATATGAAAACATCATAATGTGAAATTCCCCAAATTTCACAGTTCCATATACCTGATTGCTAGGACAAATCTAATGCAAAAGTGTGCAGCTAAGATAGGTGCCTGCACTTAATTTTCAAGTGTAGTAAAAAAAACCAGATAAAAACTGGAAAGAAAATCTTTTGGAGCATGTTTTGCATCCAGACCAAAACCCCCTATTTAATCCTTCTACCAAATTTATTCCAAGTGCTACCAAGATCATGCTCTGTTTTTTTCCAATATAGCACAGACCTATAATAACTGCTTAAGCATGCCATACAGTATTAATCTTCCTCATGAATGCTGTCCCAAACCAGTTTCCATGGAGAGAAATTAAGAGGTATGTACAGGCAACGGAGAAAATATATGGCTAGCCAATGATACAGAAAGGCTCTTTAGATACAGAAAGGATCTTTAGATGGGAGCTATGGTAGAAAGGAAATATTTTTCAACTGAGATTGTTGAACTGAGGGGAGGACAGCACTAGACAAAGTGAGAAAAGAGGAGAATGGGGTTGAAACATACTATGTTGAAATATGTTTCAACATTTTTTTAAAGAAAAGAATTTTGAAATTGATCCAGAAAAGGAGGGAGGAAGGTTGCTGAAGTGCCTAAAGTAGGTGGTGATTTTTTTTGATGTGTGTGTGAAGCATCAGCATTTGATACATTAAGAAGGGATGGTGAGCTGTGACTTAGAGTCCTGGGAGAAGGGGACTACAATTGTCAAGGTGGGAAGAGATGAAGGCAGAAGCAAAAGAGATGTTTTGTTGAAGTGGACATAGAAAAAGGGGTGGACACTGAAGATGTGAGAAAAAGAACACTAGAAACACTACGAAATACATGTGGGTTTGGGGTAGTGGGAATGAATGTGTGAGGAGTATCAAGAAGTAAAACTCATATTTAAGAATGTGTGATAGATTAATGTTGCTCTGGGTTCACTGTCAATTTTGTTTGCCATGTTTAAACCCATATATATAAATAGATACTAAACATGAACTTCATTTAGACAATACTCTGTTTACTGTTAGTTTGTTAGCCAAGCAATCTGCAGTAGCTGCAGCTGTGGCTTGTTCCATCTCATCAGCAATTTTAACTCTAGTAGTCATTAGTATGAAACTTTCCACAGTATTTTAAAGTGATACTTTCCTGTCGGTTCTTGAGTTCTGTTTTGTTTGAATGGGCTATGTATCCTTTAACATCAAAATCATTTTACCTGAGAATCATCACAACACAGCTACACTTTGGAACAGAAGATGTCAATGCAATACTGACAAACCTCTGCAATATTTGTTAAAAAATTGCCCAAACAAACCACAAACCTAAAATGTAGCTTTGAGCAGTTTGTGATTATCTATAATCACTATCTTTCTCCATTATATAGTCCAAAGAACCAAGTCCTGAAACAGCATGCATCTCTGTGAGAGGATGGCCTCTGCATGGCATCAGTTATTTAATCTTCTCTGTGGTAGTGTGCGGAGCATGAAGTAGGCAATAGCTTATGACTGCTTTAGACAGTGCTTGCCTGCCCTATGACTTTTCAAAAGATCCCAGGATGAGGTTAGCATGATAAGGAGCTTGATTTCTCTAAGCAACAGTTATTCAGACTGATGTCACCTATTCATTAACTGGACACCATACAAAAAATATCAAAATAAGGAAAAAAAACTCAACAGTTGGACTTAAGTCTGAAAGGGCTATCACTATCATTACCACCAAGTGCATAAAACCCGAGCTTGATGTTGGCCTACTTGAAATTACTATTTTGCTGTGAAGGGTTGGCAAAGCAGTTTATAAAATGATGGGGTAAAAGTAAGAGAAGTCCCATTAAAAGCTTTTTCTTTTCTTTAAATGAGAGTGAACAGAGTAGGACTGTTTGAGTTTGCACCACTTATTACCTTTGTACATTTATCTTTCTTAACTTCTATTAACTGATTAGATTTCCCTTAGAAGTAAATGTTCATTGATAGATAATTGTATCGTTGTGGCTTCTTATTGGGGAAAAGTATTACATCTGCACACTTAAGATAGATAAAACCAGATGGATGTATCTGCCTGTCCATCAATCTCTGTACTCAAGAAGCCTGTGGGTATTTTTAGAGAATTTAAATCAGTTGCAAACAAAAGGGGCATTTTAAAGAAGGAAAGTACACTTAATTAAAAAGATGTCAAAATTATTTTATTGTCAACATCCACAATATCTGTGACACGGTGATGTTGTGTAACTTGAATGCCAGTTCTCAGAACAATAATGAGTAGCTATTAGAAAAAGCAGGGACTTATTATTAGTATCCCTACAGAGTTATCTTCTAAATTATTTATACTTGCAACACTTTCACGTAATGGCAGTTTTAAATTCAAGCAAACAGAGCAAACCGCACAATAAAGAGAGGGGAAGAGAATTGTACAGAAGCCTTTTCTGAACATATGTAGTTAGAAAGGCGAGTCAAACAAACTAATCAGATTTTGTTTCCTACTCAAATTCTCATGAGATTTGCAATAGACAGCATCAAAGCCTTTCTGGGGTTGTGTCACCTTGATAAAGGATTGAACAGCACTGTATCTGTTTTATGTCTCACATCTAAAATGTAAAGGAATGCAACTTTATTTGTCTGGTGCAAGTTTGCTTATTGTCTTTGAAATTCCACAGCAGACCCTCCACAAAAAGCTTAGCTATCAGAAGGGTGAAAATAACACTAGAGCCTTGTGTTCTCTTACGTTCATCCCTTAGGTTATGGTGCTAGGTTTGCACAGGAGTTGGGGGGGACAGCAGGGGAGGATTGTTGGTTTTATATAAACTTAGCATTGTAAATTACTGATTCTGCTTTCCAGACATGCTGTACTAATACACAGTGTAATGATTAACACTTCAGGGAGTCAATGATTTTCAGAAAAATTGAGGTGGGATGCCTTTTTTTTAAAAAAAAACAACCTTCAGCCAAAGACAAGTCTGCTTAGTGCAGAGATAATTTGAGTTAAATTGAAGAGAAAATAGCTCAGGCTGAAGAGTCTAATGGCCTCCTTCTGATCTTAAACTGTTTGCATTTATGAAGATATAAAGATCATCCTGTTCACTTTCCATTAACCAACCTATGAAGTTTTGTTTTAACCATCAAAACAAATTCTAACTGAAATCGCTTTCATATTAGATTACTGAGCAACTACATTTGGTTACTTTGAAAACAAATTTCTAGTCCACAAAAAGGAAAAACCCCAGCATGTTTTTGTTAGCTAAATACTCCCAGCTTTTTGTCAGTCATAAGAGAAGCAGGTTTTAAAAGTACCCAGTTATTCTGAGTGCCTCTTTTTCTGGGTATTTTGTTTGAGGTTCCCAAAATAAACACACAATGAAAATGCTAGCCTTCTTTTTAAGTAAAATGAACCTCACATGTACTAAAAATGTTATTTACCTTATGCTACTTCAGTTGCACAACAGCCCCCTCATTGATTACCGTCGAGTTACATTAGTTTAAAATTGGAGTAACTGAGTAGTGGATCAGGTCCTATAGTCAGACATATGTTTTCCACTAGATAATGGCTACTTATATATTTATGAATTTTAAAATGCTTTTCAATTCAATTATCATTGTTACTGTGTGCAGGAAGTAAAGAAGTAAATTGCAACCAAGCTTTCAGGGGTTTATTCCCTTATGAAGCACTTGTATTTCAAGTGTCAGGGGAGGGCAACTGTATAGTGCCCTCTACATAATAAATGACACTGTTGAATATTTTTCATGTTTTTCTGTTTGTGGTTTTAGGGACAGAACCATTACCTGTTGCTATGTAAAATATAGTAAAGGGTACTATGCTATCATGTCTTTAACCAAGCTGCACAGAAAGTTTCAAGGAGGTTCAAAATAATTGGTACTCAGATCTATTCTGTTCTGATCACCCCTAGAAACAGAAAGTACTCACAAAGTGATAAACAGCCTTCAGACAAATGCATAACTCCAATGTCAATTGGAGTTATGTGCAGACACTCAGAGCAGAAATAGTATATAGCTCTCCATTCCTGAACATGACAGTCATAATAAACCTTAACCTCAACATTCCCTGCTTTCCTCAACCACAGCTAAAAATGCTACACACATTTATACCATCTAATGAACCAGATTTTAAAAGGAAACCACAGATCTATACCAGTAGATTATCAGGAAGAGAAGTGTGAAGTGAATACTTGCTCATTACAGTATCATGGTAGTTACAAAAAGGAAAGACCTAATAAATCACTGTTGTCATCCTTCAGCAAGAGTAGGGGAGAGTCTGGCATTGGAGGTCCCACCAGCTACTAAAATAACTGCTTGTAAAGTGGATAGTACAAACATATAATGCGAAATCCTTGGGGACAGAAACTCAGACTCACCGTGGTGAACCTGGAAAAAATTATGGATTTTTATTTTACTCTTCTTTGATGGCAGTACAAAGGAAGGAGAGACTATGGAGTGAAGAACTTTGAGTGAATTGTGTCTGGTTTTTGAGTCTGTTGCCTACTCTCTTTCTTAACGTGTATAAACCAATTAGTAGTAGGTGATGACTCTGATTATGAAAAGAAGGGAAAGGTATATGATTTGTTCTTTCAGAAGCAAGTAAATAAATAAAGAATAGGAGTGACTGGAGTTTGGAACTGACTCCTTTTGCACCTACACCTCCTTGAAGCCAGGGAAACATCCAGCACTGAAATTATCAAAACCTATAGCAAATAGTGGTCAGTAATGAATACATATCATTGTAATGAGCAAACACAAAGAACAAAACTCTGCTATTGTTATGCCTCAGAGGTGTATTTCATGCTATTCCTACAGTTTCACTAATAACCAAACCCCTAGTCTATCTGATGTTCAGTTTCCTGTTGGTTAATAATATTAATAATTTTTTCTTTCCTGTCTCATCTCTCATTTTCCTTATTTTGACATACATTTTCTATTGTTTTTGAGATAATTAGACAATAAAGGGAACAAAAGTATCTAGCTACTTATATATCCATTCCTCTACACTTCACAGGATTTACCTTCTTCTGATTGAAATTCTGATAATGGCTGAGGGCCTGATTGCACTAGCTACAATTACTAGAGCCTGGTTTACAATTTGTTCTGTAGATGTTATTCATATGTAACTTTTCAAAAGTCTTTCTAAGATTATTTTTTTATGTGGATAATTAGACTGATATTTAAGAATTCTAATCTCATATAAATGCTCAATCAAAACACATATTTTCCTGTGAGCTAAAAATGTCTAGATTTCAGTTTTCATTCTCAAAAGAATGTTATTGTTCCTGCAGGACGTGAAAATGGAACATAAAAGAGTACTTTACCTCACCATTTGAATTAGATAATTTTTTTCTCCTCTCTTTTTTATTTTAGAATATTTAATTGATTATTGTTGTCAGTTTTTTTTTTTTCTTAATACCTTTATCTTCTTCTCCTGTAAGTGTGGATTTACTGCTTTAAAAAAATCTACAAAAATATTATTGTCCTCATTTTGTGCTTTTTATTTCATATATTTAATTCCTAAATAAAAATAGACATTTTCAATTTCAGGACCCAGTCAGTTAGCTGTCTCTCCTAAGGGACTACCAAAGATAATAACAACTAATTCTCACTGTATGATGTGTATTCCAAGATTCATCTTTGTTTTACAAGCCACAAAACAAATGCTGGTATTTGACTTTCGGCAAGTGCTGGTAAGAACTGGACTAAAACTTAGAGCTGAAATTGCAAATATTTTGGCACATGAAATACTTTCTTATCCATAAGATAAACTTTTTACCAAGTGGTAGATGGAAAAATTACAATGTCCTCATGACTGTATAGGTTAATGCCTCCCTTAGAAAGGGGGGAGGAAAGAAAAGGGTTCAAAAAAGCCCAATAAATAATCTTTTACCATTACAGACAGTAAAAAGAAATGCAATTCAGCAATCAGAAAGAAAAGGGGAAAAAATGACCCCTGGAAGTGGGAGGGCAGAATATAGAGATACAGAATGAATTTATCTCTACAGTGTGCACAGAAAAGTCATACACCTGAAATGACTGACTCTTGTTCAAATACATTTGTGGGCAAACCCACATTCTGTGTTGGGGAAGCACAACTTAAACCAGAATATGGTAGAATGTGGTATCTCCATGATCATGTTTCAATAGAAGTTATTAGAATCCCTGGTTTTAAAAGGAGGAGAATCTTGATGTACACCTCAGAAATTGTGGCAGCAGGCAAAACAACTTTTTGCACTTGTGATGAGAAAATACATGTACTTCTCTGTATTTTGTTTTACTTCAGCTCTATTTAGTTTTAATCCAAGGCTAATTTAAGAGATTTCTTTCAGATACATTTCCTATTAAGCAGATGAACTTGAGATTCTTTGTATTGCGTGGCTCATTTGTAAACAAGTGCCATCATCTGTCTGATGAGGGGAACACCATGGAGAGGGATATCAGTCAATTCACTTTGGTTTCTAGTGAAAGAAACAAAGGCCAACAAAAGAATGAGAGGTGGAAGTGTGCTGAAGTGGCACTTGAGGACATGGTTTAGTGGTTAACATGTTGACTATAGAACTAGGTTGACAATAGAACTTGGTTGTCTTAGAGGTCTTTTCCAACCTTAGCAATTTTATGATTCTATGATTCTGAGTGTCATGATCCAGTGACCTAATTCTAGGCCATCACAGGAATGGTAAGTCTGATTTCCCCTGGTTTTGCACTATGTAAAACCTCTCAATGACAACGAAGTTTCTGTTCATTTGTTTTGGGACAAGCAGGAGTGTCATCAGATCAGAACCTCCCAAAATTTTATATAATATAGGTTCCTTCCATTAGAATATTCTATGATTCTATACTTTACACTATATAAATTGCAGGCACAGTAACTATTGGACCTTGAAGGAAGGTAAAAGTAATAAACATCATGCATCCTCTTTCTTTTTCCTTTATATAAAATTATTTTATGCATTTGAAGATTATAAGTAAACAAATTGATTAAAGCAGTCATTGCTTCATTGCCAGGTCATTTTTTCTTAATCTTGAGATTCACAGCAGAAGTGAAGCATGCATGCCAGAGCACCTTCTGATTTATCTGACACTGATATATTTTGCATGTTTTACAGTGGACGGAGACAAGAATCTTTATGCCCTTTTCTGAGCATGCCAGTGTAAGCAAAAAGTACTGAGTATCCACTGAAACAATTAATGTTACAGGTACCTTGCATCCCTTTAAATGACTGTTTCTTGGAAGTAAGTTATTGTGCAAAGTCAGGGTCAGAGTAGACTATTACAGACCAAGCGTCAGGAACACATGGGGAGGGGCATTGCTGGAGAGGAGTCTGTGGGGATAATTCTTCCCCACTGTATTGTCTCCCTGGTGGCATATCCTGTGTTACTACTGCACATTGTTCATTTAAAGTCACCACACACAGCAGAAACGTTTCATACATCCCAAATTTGCTGTAGTAAATGTTCATAAAACAGTTGAGCCCTGAGCTCAAGATAGAACACCTGTGTCTGGTACAGGTTTTGTAATGTGGCTTACATGTTTCTCTGTGATTTCATTTGCTGGTGAAGACTATTATGCTGGCAAAGAGTATTGAGGACTGTAACAACTTTGTGGTGGTACAAGTGTTACTGTAGATATTTTCAGTCATTTGTTATTATCTCTATGTCATGACACATGAAAAAAAGGAAGAGATGGACACAAACTGCTGCAATTCCCTTGTAGGAAACTGCCATATGTCTATGCGTCGTCCTGCAAAAGCTCTTTGAGTTAGTTATATCAAGTGCTAATTCAGGACTGATTCAAAATTCAAAATTGAAATCTGTGGAAAAACTGCAGCTCACCTCAACAGACTTCAAACCAGGAACATAAACAATCAGAAGGAGAGACTCAAGAAATAAAAGTACTTTGAAAATGTGATCTTAATTTGCCCCAACCACTGCCTTGCTTAGATTACCTACACAGGGACTTAGTGTGACTTTCTGGGAAAGCCAGAGAATGAAGCAGCAAAATGTATTTATATTTAGGAGAAAATTTTTTTTATAAAATGTTTTTAGGTTATGTTAATGCTTTTCCACCTAACATATTTTAGTGAGTTTTTTATACATTTTTATCTTATGCTATAATATGTTGTCACAAAAATATGTTAGTATGATATTCCAAGAACAAGCTTTTGCACTTTTTCACCAGCTCAAATTTGTTGCTTCAGTGTTTAATTACTGTTGAACACCTCTGTGGAAGCACACAGCTCCATTCTCAGTGCTACATTCTGGTATCTGTCTGCTGTTTACATGCTGAATCCACTTCCTGACTTCACTATTGATACTTACTGTCAGAAAGGCTGTGCAGACTATTACAACCTTGTCAGGTGGTTGAATGCTTTAGGGGACAGATTTCCAAAGCTATCCATGAACATAAAACAGATATGTGTGTTATAAAAGTATGTGAGGGTTTCGAAGTTGACCCACTTACTACATGGATGTGGCACACAGTGAGCTTTGCATCTCAGCTGGACATTCTAGGAGCTGCCTTTTTATGACTAATAAGTCTACAGATTAGGTGTCCTGGACTAGTTCTCCGAAAGAGAAAAACCTGAAGTTTCTGAGTAGAGTTGTAGGAAATACTTGCAGTAAGCACAATCAAATAAAATTAATATAATGCTGGATTTCAGCAGGAAACACACACCTCAGACAAGGTTCATAAAGTGATTTTGGACTCATCTTTAATTTTGCTTTACTATCATATCACATTTCAAATCTAAAGGAATTATTGTAGCCAAACTGATGCTCAAACCAGCGCTCTTTCTGGGTTTTGGAGAGGAAAAGAAATTACATTTAAGCTGGAATTTTGACATACACAAATAAACAGAAAGTCGTGTGGCTGAGGAATAGAGTTCTTCCTCAGAACTGCTTTTATGCAAACATGACCCTCCAGAACCTCAATGAGCCAAAGACTGTTGAGACTTGCTCTCCCTGATTTAGCAGTTTACTTAAGCATGTGCCTGTCTATAAGCATATGGATAACTTCATTAACATGACTGAGAGTTAGACAGGTGCTATGACAGCCTAATGGAGTTAGGCCTTGTCTGAAGAATGAGTTCTGAGTGTTTGTTCTTGAATAAGTCAGCCAACAGTCATCTTGGCTTTTGCTGAGCAGACTACTTTGTCCTTTGTTATCAGCGGCCTTTGACTAAACTTAGCAATAGGATACTCAGCAAGATTAAAAAATTTTGGTTGTACATAAAATTATTTTATGTCATTATAATTGAGGCCATAGACATCCATCATGAATTTTATTAAAAAACTAATGATTCACTTCAGGAAAAAACACCTGTGAGTAAGATGGCATCTACTTTTTGTCCGTAAAAGAGAGTAAAGTCTGAGAAATGAGGGATCAAGAAAAAGGCTAATGATGCAGCAAGTAACTGAGAAAAGGTCTTATCTTGAATCAAAATAGTGGCTTTTTCCTTAGTTCACTCCCCAGATCTGAGTAGCAAGAACTCTAGGGGATTAGCAGTACTCCATCTTTCCCTCCAGAAAGCAATATTGTTCTCCTGTAAACTACTAAATGTGCCTTCATTTCTCTCCTCCTGTTACACCTCTGATTGACTAAACTACTGGGTTTAAGTAGGCACTGAAAAGTTAAAGCTGAGAGAAAGAAAGACATCCTGGAAAACATACATGGACAGACCTCACCACATTCAAGACCTTCACAAATATGTACAGTGTTAAGGAAGTTGCACATGGTTTTAAAGTTAATAGAAAAATCCTGATTTATTTTTCAGTATAAACCCCAGAAATATTCTCAGTGTCTTCCAAAGCACTTACTGGCTGCTTTACAGGACACTCTCCCCATCAACATATAATATTTTTTTTTTTTTTTGAGATATAGTGTTGCTTTTAAAATGTAGGTTTTGTTTTCCTTTGCTTTGTTCCCTCCATGTAAAATGGAATATTCTACCTACACAGGGAAAGTAGTCTTTAATAAACTTGCAGGCTTACAAATGAACAAGGCCAGACAATGTAAAGAGCTGAAGAAACTTTTTTGGGGTTGATTTATGTTGAAACAAGCAAGGGAAATACAGCATATTTTATGTTGTCTGATAAAAGATGGTTTGTAAAAAGCCTTTCAAAATGTAATGTTTTGAAAACCACAATGAAAAATGAATTTTTGATAAATCTTGCCTCAGTGATAGCCTTGGCCAAGGAGAGACTTCTACTATAGAAGTGCAATACAGAATTTTGATTTGAGAAACTGTATATAGACTGAGTTTTACATCAGTAATTGAATATAGGTAAGGAATCCAGAAGAAAAAGAAATAAATGATAGAACCAGTAGATATCAAAGAATTATTGCAATCTATTTAAGGCAAGAAGCACATCCTGGACTATACTTTTCCTGATAATACAGAAATGCCCAACTCTGATGATCCAAATTTTTAATCTCTTTCTGCTTTCATTGGCATTTTTCAAGATTAAACATAGTAAATCTAATTTCTCCCAGTGCACAGTTTCTCCTGGAAATTGTTCTTTCCTTATTGGTAACACTGAACTAAGGAGTTCACCATTCCAACCTTATTCTCCAAATAACAAAAAAAAAATTTTTCTGAAAATTCTGACTTGGGAAGATTTTTGCCAAGCCAGCATTCTTAGTTCTGCATTGACCCACATCTTGGATATATGTATCATGTAATTCAAAGCCAGTATAAGATAGTCTTAAAAGGTATTGTGGGCTTTTGTATGCATTAAGTGTGGAGTTGATCATGTAAGGTGCAAAACATTCATAAATCAGCTTTAGTCACATTTTTCTGAGCAGAAAGGTTTTATCAGAGCATGTGCCCTTTGGGGATCTTATGTTGCTCAAGCACTTCTATTCTTCCCCTTCACTTATTTTTGATGTTAAGTGGTAAGAAAAACTAATTATACCTTTACAATTCCATTGGGCCAGGTTTCACTGGATGTATATGGCTTTGGTTTAGTTATGCTGGTTACCATTATAATGTTAATTTTTGCATTCTCACTGTGCTTTTAGGACTATCATAGCACTGCACTCCTAGGGTACCTCAATTTGGGCACCTGTAAATGCTCTGTTCCCAATAAGGGAATTGAGGCTACGCAGAAAGTTTTCTGGTGCACTTGTTGCCAAATGGAAAGGGGACAACTTAAGCACATACTGACATCATGTTCCCTTAAACCTCAACCCAGACCAAAGTATGGATTAACTAACAGTTTAGGAAACCAAATTACCGCGTTTCCATATGACATAACATTTCTCCACCAGCAGCATACCTTGAATTAATTCGGGCAGTCCAGTGTGAACTGGTTTGAAACTTTTGACAATTCACTTGCTGCAGTGGTCTTGAACTACATTTCAGAGAAGTGAAAGTGTGTTTGCCCCCTTTTTGTGAACTCTTCAGGGAAATAAAGTTCAGTGTAATAAGCATAAGCCTTGCTACCTGACAGGAACTTGTGGCAAGACCAGTAGCAGCAATCAGCTAAAAAATGTTCAAATTGCACAGGGCTGTGTTTATGCCAGGGATTAATTTGGCCGTTAAGTTTGGATTGTATCTAGATTTTAAAAATTCAGTAGAGCTGTGTTGCTTTGAAGCCAGGGCCTTAGATTTGAGCTGACCTTTCCTATGTTTTATATCAAAAACATAAGTATCTGAAGCAATTTAATACTATAGCTAGTATTTTAACAGCCACAAGGGCCTAGTAAAGGTGTGGTATTTTCTCCCAAGTTTTCAAATCATCTACCTTTCTCTACAGTTTACAAAATTGCAGTTGCCCTGACATCTTCTGAAACATAAGCAGGGCCATTCGTTTTCATGTTTTTTCTTTTGTTTTGTTTTTGTTTTGTTTGTTTTTACCAATAGATCTTTGTGAAAAGAAAAGCCTAAGCGTTACATAGAAGTACAGTTCTTAAATAACAAATAATACTGTATAAGCCTCTCTTCCTACGTGTTTTCCTTAGTAGTCTGTGGGAGAAAGGGGAAATACAAGAATTCAATGAAACATAAGCAGCAAGTAAACCTTTCTATCCTCTCCAATTACACAAAAATAGGAAGGGAGCATCATTTTCAAAGGAACAAATGTTACACAAGACATGCCCTTTAAATCCTTTTTAAGGTTCCGTGACCTGTAAAAGTATCTGCAATATCAGCAACAGAAAGCTTTGCACAGAACAAATGCTTATGTTTTATGTGTACTGTATTTGCTAATCATTAGTTCATAAGCAAGAGCAGATATACAGTGTGCTATAAATAATGGCGGGAATGTAAAAGTGAATTGATCTGTCTGGCTATCTAGTAATACTGCTGGCAGAGAACCAGTTTTGAATGGCTGCCAACTACCATAGACCCAGCCAGGGATTTGTCTAGGGGTCTTGCCCTGTCAGGCAGAAAACAGTCTTAAGCTGAGCTCCCAGAACTGTGAGCACCGCCTACTGCTCAACAATGAGCATTTCCTGCAGCGTCCCCTTTACCCACTTAGTTAAATAGCAGAAAACATGCACGAGTTACCAAGCTATGAAACCAAGCATCTAAAAATATTAATCACTGGAGAGAGAGGTCAGCGTGCTTGTGAACTGAAGTGAAATACATTGTTCAAATTGACTACACACACAGAGAGTGAGAAACTGAGAGCGAGATCCACACAGGCACACAGGCACACACAAATATGCTAAATTTATTCTGTTGCCAAAGCCCTTAAAGCATTCCACAAATGTATGGTAGCTACTGTGCCGAAATCCTCATGGGTGAGGTAGTAAGCAGGCAGAAGAACGGAAGTGTTTATAGTGATCTAGATATTTTTAAGAGGATAATTATGCTAAATAATGTGATTGTAATAGAAACAAATGGGGTGGGGCTTTATTACAGGAAAGGAAGGAGGTGGCTCAGAAGCAAGTCCTGACAGCAAAATTATTTCCCCATCTTCAGTGCAAATAGAGCAAAATGGTGGGCTAATTTCCCCTTCTTCCTTTAAGTCAGTCATGCTGATCCACTTACTGCATTGCTTGAACTAGTTTTCTCTGTGTATAAACATGGAAAGACAGCTCAGGCAGCAAACTTACCTCGGGATGCCTTGCAGGGATTCAATAATGTGCCTGCTTGGCACTGTTTCTTGTATCCCTCAAGGCTCTCTCCCAATCTCTTTGTAAGATCAGCCCTGGCTCAAAAAGAAAAAAAAAAAAGGGAAGGGAAAAAAAAAAAAGAAGAGGAGACGGCAGAGAAGAAGAAGAAGAAGAAGAAGAAGAAGAAGAAGAAGAAGAAGAAGAAGAAGAAGAAGAAGAAGAAGAAGAAGAAGAAGAAGAAGAAGAAGAAGAAGAAGAAGAAGAAGAAGAAGAAGAAGAAGAAGGGGAAAAAAGGAGTTCTATCAAATGATACAGTTCAGCTTCATGCAATCTCTTCTCTAGGTGACTCTGATTCACTGTTTGGTACAGAATCAGAGTGTGATCAGAGTGTGTCCGTTCTTGTGTGTGTATGTGAGTGCATGTGTGTGGGGATGCTGATTATGTCTGTTCAGTATTTATATTCCTATATAGACCTATATATTATCTTTACTTTAAAAAGAGAGGACAAGTTGTTAATTAAGTACCGGTATATTTAATTTCTTCAAAGCGAAGCTTATAGATCAGAGACCACAGGGCTTGGGCTGCTGCTTTGGTTTTGAATTTGGTATGGCTTTATTGAATTTTATAAATACCAACCAAATTCAAACAAAACTGATTTAGATTTCACCTCATCACTTAAAATATATTTTGTGGAGTACAGCCTGTGCAGTAATCCTCTGCTATACTTTAATTTGGTTTTAATTTTATAGGCCCTGTTTTAACTGCATATTTCCAGACCTTTATTTCTCTCACAGCTCTTAGCAAAATGGTAGCTCATAAACACAAGCTCTGCTGTATAGACTTTGCATTTCATCCCAAAGTATTTCCTTTTTTATAGCCATGGTCTTTCCATCTTAGTGCTCTGAGCTTGGGTCACAAATCTCACTGCTATTCCAGTGTGTGACATCTTCGCTCGTTTGCCGCTGCTCATTAACAAACAATACTGCTGTGAAATTGGTTTAATGACAAAGTAATAAAATTGCTATTCTGCTCACAGATTGCCTGAGGCACTTTGAGCTCCTACAAGGCTTACTGTGGGTGCCAAGATACATTAAGCTGCTTATTCGTAAAAACTGCATCATCCGTTTTTTTCACAGGTTTTTTCCTTTCCCTATCTAGCCCTGCTTCTTTTTATCTTCAAATAAAAAGATATATTTGCTTATGTTCTTCCATGCTGTCAAGTTTTTACTTTCATGCATATTTCTGGAAAATGAAAGTGTATTTCATTTCATTTTTCTTTTTAAAAGGTCACTCTGTCCCTATTCCAACACTGTTCCTGGACTCCAAACCCTTTGCAACGCAACATTAAGGGAGACTTATTTTAATATACCATATTATGTAATTGGGATACTAGATAGAGTTAGTCCTATTTTAGGCATAGCTGGATAAGAGAACTACTTATAGAACAAGTTTCCTTTTTTAATGTACTGATTCGTGCAATGCAACTATTTTCTGTCAAGGTTTTAAGGCAGTTTTTGTTTCTGTTTTAAATGTGAAAATAATTATATCATACCTAGTTACTTTTCATACTCAAATTCTACAAATACTAAAATATGGCAGAGTAATGACAACCAAAAAACTTTGAGAAGCATGTGGTTTTCATAAAGAACTGCATATTTTAGAAGGTCTTCCTTTTCTTTTTCTTTACACCCTTTTTTCTTTTTTCATTTATTTCTGAGGCCTGTATAGACCCAGAGATTTCCTGCTGGCAGACAATGCTAAAACAACCCAGTTGATCTTTGACAGGTGGACAGGTCCTGATAGTTGTAGTCAGGCATCTTGACACTACCAAAACAGTGTAAACAAACAATCCTAATTAATACTACTTTCACAATTTAAACAAGCATGCTAAACATTTATATTTATCCATTTTCATTCAGGGAATGATTGTAATCTCTAAATGCTTCATTGCACTTACATGTGTACATTTGTGCACACCTATATAAAGTACTTTTTAGGGAAAACAATGGGGAAAAAACCCCCATGTCTTATTTCCACTTCAATAACAAGTAATTTGACCTGCTGAATAGCTTAGGAAATGTGGTTTGGGTATCTGTGATGGTTAGCTAGCAGTGGAAAAACTGGTTCAGAAACAATAAGACCTGGTCTGAACATGAATCTCACACACACCCCGCTGCCCCCCTTCTCTGCTTCAAACCTCAGACTGATCCTCCTTTCAAATATCTTGTGCTTCAGGGCTTCCCCAGGTCAGATTCATTGCAGAATGTGTCTGACCTGAGGAAGCCTCAGAGCATGAGATTTGAATGTAGCAGGCTGATGCAAGCCCAGGAGAGACTCCCAGCCTAGTGAGCACCCCTCGGTGGGATTATCCAAGGTAGGAAGGCCTACTGGAGGTCAGGAAAGGATTTAAGCACGCACAGAGGAAAGTGAGGGATAATGGAAGTCACTATGGCTGAGTTGGGCTGCTGACTCTGCTCAGAGGTGGTCAGGAAATACGTTGGGATGTCAGGAAAGAAAAGGGAAATAAAATGGAGGAAAGAGGAAACCGGGAGTCAGAGGAAAAAGATAAGCTGATTTTTAAGAGAATTTAACTGGCTGCTAGGATGTAGACAGGACCTCCAGAAGTGTGGGAATGAAAGGCTGGAAATTATCCTATTGGTTGAGGATGAGTTAATGAGGTTAAAACCCACATACCACAGAAGGTTTAAATAAGTAGATCCTTTTGGTGACTTCTAGAAGTATTTTCCAATTTTCTGCTTCCCTATGATTTTTTCTGTGCCCACTAAAAGGAGTGTAGAAAGCACACTAAAACTGATTATTATCTCCAGGTCAGGTCTTTTTTGTCTCCTCACCACGTTTAAAACTTCCTGCTGCCTGTTCTAAACTCTGCTATCTAGTCTTCACTTCTAACAAGTGCCCTACAATCTTTATGTAGCCTGAGCACGCGCGGGTGCTGTGAGTCTTCGATTCACTGACTTTCTGCTTACGAGGGATTTCCCCACTCCAGAGGAAGCTGACAATTCATGCTCTTTCTGTGTTGTTTTAGAGTTACAAAGGTGCTCATCATCTCGGTCATGGAATTCAGTGGGAGCTAAGCCCTAAGCAGGAGTTAGGTGCGCACAAGTGGAGATCGGAGCTTTTGTATTACAACCAGGAGAGAAACTACAATGCATGCACTGGAAATTCTAATGCAAGATTAATTAAGCTTCTGCTTAATTCTTCTGCTAGGCAGATTTGGGCTGATTTATTGTTCAAAGGGAAAGTATTCAGCTATCTTCTTATCCTAACGTCTACTGGAGACTCTAGAAGTACATATCAGGCCCTAAGGAAACTGTATGGCTGTACGGAAGCTTCTGAACTGCTTTCTTTTCCTGTCTGTGAAGTATACATTCATAACTTGCTTATTTTTCTATTCGCATTTTAATGGACCAAATCTGGGCCCAAAGTTTGTGTTGTAGAGAGCATATGTATATCTTTTCTTGGACCCCTGTGTAGAGCACAAGTACAATCTGAGAAAAGAATTTGGCCCATATGAAGGGATTGTCAGGTTTTAAAGATGTGGTAATTACAAGCACACAAGGAAGCCATGAAAGTCTGGATGAAAAATTCAAATGAGCCAGCAAAGACACAAATTTGGCTTTGAACTAGGAAAGCTCTTGCTTTGATCCTGATCCTTTTGGGCTGCAACCACAAGTTCTGACAACAAGCCACATGTGTATATTGAATGAGCTGGTGGGGCTGACTGAGAGGTGTGTCCACTGCCTGTTCTTGCTACCCTGCATGCTTACATCTGGTCAATATTTTGGTATTTTATATTTTTCATTTTATTTGCAACTGGCAGCTTATGGGACTAGGATCACTGACAACTGCAAAACTGAAAGGTTAAGGGATAAGAGAAAGATGTTGAACACAGTGACACTGAAATTTTGAAAGGAAAATTACTGAGTCTGGGAACTATTCTATAGCAAGTATCTAATTTCTCCTTATCTCTTTCTTTCCTCAAATGGATAAGAAAATGCCTTTGGCCCTCTATAGGTTCTCAGGTTTAGTGTATCTGTGCTTTTCCAGACTGACTCGACACACCTCATTTTGCTGTCTTAGAACACCTAGGAATTTTCCATAGACTTGTTTTGAAAGTTTCCTCATTGTTTGTAAAGTGATAAATGAAGGAATTGTTTATTTATGCATAATTAGTGCCATACTCCCATGGCAGATAACCTGGAACAGATTATCTGGGGCAAAATTGCTGGAAAGCGTGCTTTTTATTAAAACAATCAGACCAGAAAAATTGTCTGACCATAAAAGAATACCCCAGTGTAGCTATAACTTTGGTAGGATAGAGATAGGATGATGTGTGCAATAGCTATCTATTGTAAATGTGGAATGTACTGAAGCAGAGAAAGAGAACTAGCTGGGAAGACCATTGCAGGCAGAGTCTGGTGTGACAGAGGCACAGCTGGAATTATCCTAGTTTATCTTTCCAAAGATATGATACCTACAGCAGTATCAAAACACAAATGGAGGATAAATGGCCAGTCTGAAATCAGGTAAAGTGTAAAGAAGGCTTATTAGAAAGCTTATTAGATGTACTTTTCATTAATAGATTTGGTCCTTATACGTCAGGTGTGACTTGCACTGGGCCAGGACACTCCCACAAGACGCTGTGCGCCGAGACTCACTCCTGAAGCACAGCTCCCCCAGCTTTCCCCCTGCTCTAAGGGAGCAGCAATTTACTGCTAGCCCACACCAGCTGCTGATAATTCCATCTTCACTCCTCCCCCAAATCCGTTCATAGCAGCTTGTATTTTGAGAGTACAGGGGAAGAATCTCCTCAAGAGATAACACATTGAAAATAAATGTTAGCTTCTATAAAAGGTACAAGCTTAAGTATGCCATGCCCACTGCATTTATTTAAGGATACAAGTTCCTTCAAGCAAAATGTCAATATTTTATTTCCTTCAAACTATGAAGCTATGTTTTTTTTAGTTGAGCATTAAAGCAAGTATCTGGTTTTATTTGCTAATTGCAATAAACCTTCTCAAAGGAATGTGATTTGAAAGTTGTTTTAAATGCAGATGACACTAGATTTTGGTCTACAGAGTAAACCAGAAAAATGTTTGCAGAAGGTTACTAGATTTACTTTCCCAAACTCCCAAAGTATTATGTTTTATGAAGGACTGTGTCATTCAGTTATACGTGCACCTTGACAATGATAACTAGCATGGTGCCACGGAAACCGGAAAAATGCATTTAGGGTTGGGCCTATGCATCAGAGAACAGAATCAATCTTCCTAATTAACTGCAAATTAGCAATCCCAAAATGAGTGGGATCAACCTGTCTTCACTGGCCAAGAATCATGTTAAGTATATAGCCTCCTCTAAGTGCCTCTAAATTACATTTATGCCTGTATAAAGTAACATTCTTTTAATCTAATGCTGCATTAATGTCACTGATCTGAAAGTTATTGCACTGTTTTAAATTTCTGCAGATAGGTAGACAGATAGAAAGATAAACAAATTAATAGACTGTTATGGAGATAGCCTGATATTTTGTTATTCACGGCTCAGAGTAGCTCATAAATCACACTGAAGCCACAAACAAGGTACTAATTAGCATAAGTCTCTGGAAAGAAAAGTTTCTGTTGAATGGAGAAATTCTTTAAGGCCACTGAGCAGTAGCTATTAATAAAGATAAAAATAGTAAATGCAGAATGGAAGATAAAATGCAAAAATGGGACACAGTAGATATTTGATTAATTCCATCCCTAATGATCAAAATCTCCAAATAATGTTAGGCTAAAACTAACATTACTGATATACTGTTTTTATTCTTTAGGGTGTATGATCAAAAAGATCTTGGGTATTGTGTGAGTACAAAGGACTGACCTTGGGTGAATTAGCTTAATTAGTTAATGCTTGTAAAGCACTAGATGGGTGTTAAGTATTAATTAATTATTAATTATTATTGGGTAAAGATGGGATTTGGAATCCCATCGCTCATACATGTGCCCCATCCTTCATACAAGAGCTTCATGGGGGCTCTTCTGGTCTCTGCTTGCCTGCGTGTCTCACAAGTCTCAGCAGAGTTTGGCAGCCCCATTCCAGGGGGAGGGAAACGGGGAGACATTAGGTACTTTGTCCTGGTGGCTGAGTAAAAAATTGGGTAGAGAGACTTCAGTTTTGTTAGTCTCTTGTTTTGTGATTTGATGAGAGAATTTGCAGGTTTTAGCTAAGCCAAATTCTCAGTGCAAGTTCCTTAAGGAACTTAAGGATCAAATGAATGTCCAAGTTTATCTGCATGTAATATGTGATTCAGAATGCTTTCCTTTCAGTGCTGTTGTGAAACCACTTTTTTTTCTTTGTCTTCTTTTGCCATTACCTCATAAAGGTCGTTAACCCTATATTTTGTGATCATGATTTCTACCATTTAATATTCAAAATGAATAGTTTTAAATTACAAAGGATCCCTGACGAGCTCACAAAAAATACCTTCTCAAAGTTATTTTGAGGTATCCTTCCTAGCCACCTTTGCCCAGAGCTGTTCTTGATCAAATGTTGGTAATATTCATTTCAGGTTTATTTTCAGGGTTATTCAAATATTAGTTATTGTAAATCCCACTAATACACCAACTCTCAGGCTAATATTTTCCTTTCATTTTAGTATGATACATAACTATTGGTAAATGACATTGAAAGGAATGTAACATTTAACTACATTTCACTTCACATTAACATTGTCCAATTTCTCATGTTTTAAATTTTTCTGCCTCACTGCAGCCTAGAAGAAAATACATGCTGGAATAATTATATGAACAATTTAGATTTAACATATTGAATAGCAGAAGAGATCATGCCCGCCCATTTGTATTTTTTCGCCCTTTTCTCCATGCTAGTCTGGAAGATGAATAATTTCTCTCCTTAGAAGCATACCTAATAAACAAAGCCCTAATGCTTAGAAGGGAGTGAGGGGAGGAAAGCACTTTATTACTACTGTTCAGATCAATACACAAGAATCTCAGGATGATAGGGTAATTAAAACACGCACAAAGTAATTCATCAACTTTCACTTGCCTTTTGAACCAGCTTTCTGATCCCTGATGTTTTTGCTTGCAAGAATTCAAGACAGCTCCCAGCCAGCATTTCCCACTTAGGTTACAGCCCTAGTTTTCATTCACAAACAAGAAATTGTGTTGGCCTTGCAACACATATGCTTCGTGTTTTTTCATCCCTTCCCTGCTCTTTGTCTGGTGTGAGATGCTAGCAGTGAAATTTACCTAAGAGCTAAGAAAAAGGGAAAAAACCAATCTGCGCTGTTTGACAAGTGAGAAGTTCAGCATCGACTCAATCACTGATAATTTTATGCTGCTGGTTATTACACTTGGATTGTTTGTAAGTGCGCCTATTAAAAAATGAAATAACCACTCCTGCTGTAATGAATAGACCAAAGAGTGTTTTAATCATTTTCATGATTAAAAATAATATTAAAACTTATTTTGAGTTATCTAGTGGAAATGTCTCATTTCAGTTGGGGGCTGTGAGGAGCAGCGTTTGCACCACAGAGCACCACTTCCTGCGCTCCCAGAGTCGACTGTTATGATAATTACCTTACTGGCATTCCTGTTTTGTTTCCCAGACCCCCAAATGTTTCTTTTCTAATGACAGAGCTCCAGTTGCGGCACATAAAATGAACAGAATACTTCTTAGTAAGAATTCAATTCCATACTGATTAGGAAAAATTTTAAATATAACTTCAGCTGAGCTTGACTATTGTTACAGGTAAGGACTGTGGATCCCTGAAAGCAATGGAGTTAGGTCTTCACAGGAGTTGATTGCGTATTAATGTAGCAGAAAGGCTAGGAAAGATTTATGCACTCAATAGGCTCAAGATACTGCAGAAGATTTAATCATATTTCTTTGCTTACACAAAACACAACCTCCCTTTGTTATTTATCATTTGCCCCGTAAATACCTGCTAGCCTATAAAATTCTCTATTATTATCTTGTGTTATCATGATGCACAGGGTGTCAGCTAGGGATCAGTCTCCTTGTGCTAGGCTAAATGTACTGATCAAATAATAGAGTCTCCACCCCAAACCTTTCCCAATCTGCATATCAGACAGAGCTCACAGGGAGATGTGAGGGCGTGGTGGTGATTTGGGAGGATTAAGTAATGATAAAACAAACAATTTAGCATAAAAAGCAGGAGTCACTTGCCTAACCAAAGACAGATGGGAGTGATTTTAAGGCACAGGTAGAGGCAAGCTCTAAAGAAGCATTGCAAAGAGTGTAAAGGTTAGTTTTAGATGGTTGCCAGGAAGAATCTCTCCACACAAGACGGGGGACATTGGTACAGCTACAGTGAAGTTGCAGTTCTTGGTTTGATTTTCCAGTCATTAAATAAATAAACCAGGTTACCCAAATCAAAGAGAGAAGCACAAGCTTCTCCATGAGGGCAGTCCAGATTTTTTACAGGAATTAAAAAAATATCTCTGTACTGTTTTTGCTGTTCTCCCTGACCAATAGAGAACCTTGGATGCAATCACTGGTGCCCAAGGCTGTTCCTATCCCCTTCGACTAGGCTTAGCAAGGGCTTTACAGTGTAATCAGTTGGGTTTTGATGTTAAGCTAGCCACTCAGTTCTAAGCAACATTTTCAAAAAATCCAAACTTTAAAAGCACCTTACACCATTGTAACTGATTTCAACTAAAATGCAATTATTTCAATAAGGCCTAGCTATACATGGGAAACTTTGAGCCTAAGTGACTTATGCAAAAATGCCTAGTTGATTTTCCATAGAACTTGAACTGCTAAGTCGCTATGCTTTATGCTTTAAAAAAAAAAAAAAAAACAACACAAATTTGGTGGTTTTTCCCCTTATTTTTCTTGTAGCAGATGAAATGCAATACTCAACAGATTTAAGAAAGGAAACTAGATTGAGCAGTGTATTTATAACTGCTAAAAACCAAACCAAATAATACCTGCCATTTGTTGCACATCTTTTCCTAAAAGATAATCCAGCTCAATTTCAGATTTTTAAAATTAAACATCCAAAATATTCACCCCTAAGATGAAATTAATGTGAAACTTTCTACTCAAAATCTAGTAATTTCAAAAAGTTATTGGTCTCTGGAAACAAGTACTGCTTATAATGAATGTGTCATCCACTATTGCTGTAATAAGAACAACTAATGAATAACAGAATTATATTTAAAATGAATAAAAATTATGAAATTTGATGTGGTTACATTCTTCAGTAAGCAAGCTTTAAATGAAATACAATTTTTATTGGAAGATAATCCATTCTAGCAATAAACTCAAACCCACAATTTTTGCAGCCAAAAATAGCAACTTTGCTGACAGTCTACTCTGAGCCTTAAAAGCAACAGTCCATCACAGAAAATATATTTTTATTTCTGATAGTTCTCAGTTCCTGCATATAAAGAAGAGGTTACTGTAGTACTACCTAACATCACAAAGTATGACAGCATTATTATTGACGTTTTTAGATGGAATAACTGAGGCAGAAAGAAGTAAAGTGACCTGCCTATGCAGCTCAGAGACACAAGAAAGAAAATGCTCCATGTCTGTTGGATCCCAGCATACAATTCATGTGGCTACACTGCCACGTTTTATGGCTGCTATGATGGATTACTTGATCTTAACATTTGAAATTCTAGGATTTCAATAGGATATATTCTATTTATCCCAGGAAACATCTTAGGTATTTTTATTTGTCTTCTTTAATACCGGCTTGATATCTTAAAAATAAACAACTTGTAGAAGTCAGAACAAAACCTATACAAATGTTTTTATGTTGCAAAGAACATGAACTGTATTCCATAAATATGAATTCAATAGGGGAGATAAAAATTTCCTCTCTTTAAGACCATTTGATCTCAAGGATTTGCCAGACTATCCTTTTCACTGAATCTTATTCTCTGTCATTGATCATGAATATGAACAGCCTGATTTGCGGATGTGAGAAACTTCATGCAATAAAGAAGTTCCGCTGGCACCAACTCCTCATTCTCAATTGACTCTCTTTCTTAGAGTTAGTGGAAACAAACATGGAACCAATTGATGAAGTTCTGTGCTCAGACAGACATCCTCTGATTTGAGCAAGGGTTGGCAGGAGCTCCCCTGGGATGGAGGCGGTCCCCATTGTGATGTGGGAGTTATGCCATCACTGAGCTTCCCTGCCATGCTGGCACATGGGCTACCACACATTTTGGTACTAGCCCTGGTATTAGTCCTGCCCCTATTGCTGGTGCTGCGAGGAGATTCTTGCAGCAGGATGTGCACCACTGTGGCAGCAGCTCTCTGGCACAGAAAGCAACAGACAATTTTCCCAGGCCTTTCTGGGAAAAGTCTGTGAGAAAATCAGAGAAAAGAATGAGAAACAATTCTTATCTTAACCCTGCTGCACTTGTTGTTGTGAACATGTGGAATGTGTTATGGAGATTTGTTTACCAAACGGTGGTTTCTTAATTAGCCAATGGTGATGGGTTTTGATTGAAGGACCAATGAAAGCCAACTGTACTGTAACTGTCTATAAAAGCAGTGAGTTTCTTAACAATAATGATATATATAATATGTAATAATGATATATATAATAAAGAGATTGATCAGCCTTCTGTGAGTTATGGAGTCAATGCTAATTTTCACCCACCTGGGGGCTTGTTGTGGCAGCACACCACTTCACTCGAAGGCTGCAGCTGACTCCATGTCCAGTTGTGAACATTATGGATGTAACTCTCCTCTACCTTTGCTCTAGTCCAAACATCCAAACATTGTAATCAACCCTGTTTATTACACAAATGTTTTTGCATGGCATAAATTTTTTGTCTTAAAAACAAAAAACTTGATAGGAGCTGAGAAAAAAGGAATCCATAAACCACAACCCCCCCCCCCCTCCCCCCGATTACAAATTCTTAAGAGAAAAATGCTTATCTCCTCACATCCATGCTTCAACAATTCACTAAGGGCCAACTGCCTTTTCATCCAGCTCACCAAGACCAATATAACTGTAGACTGTGCTGAGGTATAAGGTGTGTCAAAAAATATTGCACTGAAAAAAGGACAGGTAAAACATTTGGACAGGCATAACATCCAATCCAAACCTAGCCTCACAAGAAAATAAGACCCGAATTCTCCATAAACCATCTTAGGTTTTGGTGCTGCAAGTTCAGTATTATGGGACAAGAGAATAGGAAAAATGAACCAAAAATCTCAGCTCAATATGCACTTGTTACAGAAATATTCTCTCAGACGTAGATATGGAGCAGTTACTGTGAGCTAACATATTAAATTCTCCTTAATTCAACAAATACTTGAGTAATACCTTTGCAAAAATTTCTTCCAACCACAGTTGCTGTGGTTTTTCTGAGCGAATTGAAAATACTAACAAAAATAACACATAGAATAATTGTTTCACATGACATTTCCTCACAAACTCTCACAGTTACTGACTTCCTGAGATATTCAGTCTCAAAATTTGAAGTTGCTGTGTCCTCTTTGAAGAAAAGGTTGGGTTCATTAGCTCTGTGATGGACCGGAAGTTAGGGCACAGCGACAGTCTCAAATAGGATAACTTGAAGTGTGAATAGACACTATACCAGCAGTTTCTTAATAATGAGCTGTGCATGCTCTCCAAAAGAGTAAATCAGAATTGTCCCACCTTTCTGAGGTAAATTGTCTCAGAAATGCTGCATTTATCATGAAGAGGGAACACACATATAAGTGATTGCCACAGAGTGGCTGTCAAGATACAAGTGCACATTGTACTTTTCTTCATGGTAGTTTGTGTGCCCATAAAACCTGTTGTGGCACTCTCCTAAGGTAGACAAAAGAGTGATTGAACCTATTTTGCTGGCATTGTCACCTTTAGGAATACAAATGTAGCTCAGGAAGTGGTGGATGAAGTAAAAGGTAAATGGATTTCTCTGTTTTTTATTGGTTTGATTCTTCAGATTCAAGAAGGGCCAAGATTTCACCTGACTGTGCTAAGAATGAGTTTTTCCAATCTTGAGTCTATTTCTACTCAGGATATGGATAGACAATGATAAGCAAATGACTTACTATTTCTCAGTGAGAGAGCACTCATCAGCTACACCTCAGTAAGGGACTGCTAGTCTGAGCTCATGATACAGTAAAATCTGTTTGCATACACCACTTCTTGGGGGAAAAATAGAAGAGATTTTGAGGAGTATACTGTCTAATCAGGCATCAAGCGTAAAAGACAAATGAACAATGTGCATGGAACAATGTGGGGGGAACAATCTTTTGACAAAGGACTCTATGGTCTCATGAACTCCTAGCCCAAAGTTTGTTTTGGACATTTGAGGATAAAAATTAAACAGAGACATGGCACCATTACGCTGATTTGGGGTAGGCAGAATTGGGCCTGAGTTCATCCTGCAAAATGTAAAACATTGAAGGGTCACTCCCACCAGCAGCAAAGAAACCTAGGTGCTTTCATAGAGCAGGTTAACCTGTGATCGAAACTGCCCTGTGAAGTACTCTTCCCCATCTGTGTTGATTAGAATAGAGAAACAATACTCTTAATTTAAGTGCTCACCTAGCTGCTTAATGTCAGCTTGAATAAGAGTGGATGAGAACCAAGAAAATTCACCAAAAGCATAGGCTACCTTCTGCAAGGTATTACACAAGCTACAATGTTGAGCTTAATATAGAGCAGCAGAATTTTAATAATACAGTGCCAAACTGGGAGCTTCTTCTCATAAGTGAATAAAAAATTGCCAAGCATTCTATCCTCCATGTCAACAGTTTTCAGAGACAGACAGAAGAAACATGGCAAAGAAGGAAAGGTAAGAGCTAATCCCCACTTTGTAGCATTGAACCACCACAGCAAACTGTTTCTGGAGCTAAATGTGAGCCCAGCATGAACAGGAAAGTCAGAATAATTCCCTTGATGATTGGCCTGCTGCAATCCAGAAGGACAAGAGACAGGCAACAAATCATTTAAGAGAAACAACAGCTAAGCAGGAAAGGCTGCACACCAAAGAAGCCAGGGACTTGCAGCCATAATGCATTGGTGCCACCCCAGGAACAAAATTGACACGCAAAGCAATAAATAGCAAGGAAATAATCACTCTCAGCTTATACACAGTATGTGAACAGACTTCTGACAGAGCTAAACTGACTTAACTACAAAGTGTCATCCAGAACACCCTGCCAATACCAGGATAAGGGGGACTCAGAAGATTTATTCACATTGGAACTAACTTCACCTGATGAGAAGGGATATTTAAAGAGTATAGGCTTCCAGCATAAAACCAACCAACAGTATGAAGACAGCAGAAAAGTAGTAGAAAAAAGGAATATCCATGGAAATAAGGATTTGAAGACCTGCCCAAAAGTCAGCACACTTGAGGTACTTTGGCATCTCAAAAGTTGTAGGAGATGGCATGGGTGCCACATCTCCAGACTGAATGGTATGCTAGCAATTTCTGGTCCTCTATTCAATGCTTGTTGGCACGAAAGTCACGACAGCCAGTAGCTGTTAAAAACAAAAAGGAATAACTCACTAAAATTCAGAGGAGTAATCACAAGCTGTAAGCAGAAAGAATCTGGAGATGGCCCCAGGAAGTCATTCTGCATTACAGGTAGCATGAAGCCTAGATGTTGCTGCAGAAGCTCTGTAAATAGCTCTTCCGATACGCAGTGATACGAGATTAATTTGGGATGGATTTTGTGTACCACCACATTGTACATGAAACACATATTAACTTTGTTCATTGCCCAGCCAGGACAGGCCTAAGCAATCTCCAACCATGCCATGCAAGTGCTGTGTCATAATTCAGTCATCAGGAGGTGTTTACAAAGCCAGGAGCCATCAGCAAGCGCTGCTGCCTGAAGTCAAAGCGCCTCACCTCTGTGACACATCACAGCATCAAAGGCTCATAAAGAGAGTGCCCCCAGGCCACTCCCAAATTCAAGTCTTCTGTGTGGCAGCACTGCTAAACCACTGAGATAGCTTCACTTCAGCTGTCAGAACTGGGGTCCTTTTACTGTCTTTGTGTAGAAAGACCATTTTCAGGCTGTCTGAAAAAAAATTAAATTATACAGGGAGCAGGGAGAAAGAAGTGCAAAATGATGTTTCCAACTCACATAGCAAACCTCTCAAACTAATCAGTCATAGGGGAGGCCAGGTGTCATTTTTGACATATTATTTAGCATCTCTGTCTTTGTTTTATTCTTTTCTAGACTGATGCTGTTTTGCTAATTAAGCTAAATGAAATTTCCAGTGCTTGAAATTCAGGGGTGGCCTCCTCTGTGAGCCAGTTTCCCTGTTCTCCATGAACAATTTAAAGATAGAATTAAGTTGAGTTTGTTGTTTCGTTTCTTTTAATTGGTATCACTTTGTCTAGTGCACAAATGCATATGGCTGTAATTTAGTGAACTTCAGTCTTCCTTTTGTGACAAATTGATAGAAAAAAATTATTATGAGTGGAACAATGACTACAGGGAATGAGGGAGAATCTTGGAGAACTACATGTAATTCAGTTGACTAAATGTAATACCTGCATTATATCAGTAGCTAATGAAAACAGTGCTGAATACTGGCAAAGCCTAAACCATTTCTGATTCCATCTCCTGTCAAAAGGCCACTCCATAAATCATACCTGAATTTTATTTAGTGTCAGGAGCCAGTAATCTGACAGAGTGCAATGAGGTGTTTGGACCAAAACATGTATACCAAGTCATGTGCTCCCTAGTTTTGTAATTACAGGGTCACATAATCCATCTATGGATTTTAATAAGTAACTTATTATGTTCCCTTTAGTGTTAATTATTTTACACATCACTTGTTCCTGGTTTATTGACACAATTTAATATCTTTATCACATAAAATTACCAGTATAGCCAATCAGTATTTATTATAAATGAGTAGCCTGTGGAGAGATTCTGTTATTTCCTTTCCATGCCAAAATGTAAAAGACACAGCAGGGTCAGCATCATATTAGACCTTGATTATTCTTGAGATGTGGCCAGTCTCTACCAGCCTGGTTAGGTACAGCAAGGTCAGAGGTGTTGACAATTTTTGGTCAGCAACTTTCAACTGATTTTTCTTTTTTTTACTGCTTTTCTTTGTACACCTGAAGATGGGCCAGATCCAAAACAGTCTGGGTTTTGTTCTGCTAGCTGCTTTAATCTGTAAGAGAATGCACAAATACCCTGCAGGAATTGGATCTAAATACCTAACCATCCTCTGTCTAGAAAACAATATGAATCTTATTTATTTTAGTTAATCTAAAATGTTTTTTTCTGGTTCAAGCTAGCCTTTTGCATCAAACTTTCCAGCTTCTTTACACATTTTGATGCTTACTTATATTTAAAAAAATTAATTAACCCACATGCTCTTAAATTTTTTGAAATAAAATAATATATTTTTATAAAATATAACGTTTCTATCAAACCCACACCCCTTTAACTGCCCATTCTGCAATAAGAATCCTAATTGAGGGTGAAGGCATTTCTTGGAGGAAGATGACTCTGATCAGTCTTTTACTTTGAACCCTGGCTCATTCATTTTTCTCATGAACACTTGAACAGTTCAATTTTTCTCCATGAATGTTTGTTGATAATTGTTTTCCAAGCTCATCCACTTAGCAATAGAACAGTGGTTTTTCAGATGGAGCAAGTGAGAGGAATCTCTACTATTGTTTTCTTGCCTTAATTTGTACATTTGTGCTGTCAGACTTGTACCTTTGCACCAAGAACTACACTCCAGCAGTCCCAACAGAGGCAGAGTAGGAGGCATCTATCCTACAACTGCTTATGTTAGGATTTTCCTGTTTTTGGATTAGGACTGGCGTAAACTGTATATCAGGATTATGTTCTTGTAGCTCCCTACCTTATTCCATTGTTGACTGGCTTATTAACACATTGATAATGTAGGGAGACAAGTACAACTCCTTCACTGCTTTGGAAAGAAGAGAGAAGTTCAGATTTCTTGTACTGTCCTTCCCCTCATCCCCCTGCCAGTCAGGAGGCTGAAGAAGTCCCTAACTGCAACTTTACAAGCGAGGAATGAACAAATGTCCCCATAAAATAGTTAGTCATTGTTTGTAAAAATAACACTGAGAATTTCTCACAAATAATAGAAAAGTGTCACATGTGAGAAAAGGTAAAAAGCACTGTTGAATCCACAGTCACATGGGCTTTGCAGTTGGAGGGCTGAGCTCCACAAGGAACAGGCAGAAATGCAACTGCGATGCTTTGTGCTTATGCTGCACAGAGGGTTTGGCTAGAATAAGAGCTGCTTTGACCTGGCAGGGTTTTGGGATAATCGCAATGTTCATGCAAGGATATCTCTCCTTCAGCCTTCTGACTTGCTCCTTCAGCACAGGACTGTTTCCCTCTTTTGTTCTTCCATAGACTCCTGTGCTAGGCTCTAGGTATTCCACTAATTTCTGATTCTTCTGCTGTTGCTTAATATAGAGCCATGTGCATATGGAGTTACTGTCCTCCAGATAAGATGGAATGTAAAAAATCTTATCTTAGTCCATATCTCATTTTTCTACTATACTTTCTAATAGGGATATTTTAGGGAAAGATCTACTATAAGAGAACAGGAGAAAAAAAAAAAAGCAAGTTTCTTGTTTCTGCAAACTTGCCTATTTCTAATTCACTAAGTTCCTGCACTGTCCATGAGAGAATGAAAACTTGATAACATCCTTCCTTTTGTTAGTAAAACTATTGTACAGCTACTTTCATGGAGACAGTGATTAAACACCATGCCATGTGGCTTAGGCAACCAATGGAAAAATGGAAAAAGTGAATAATGTTGCATGTGGGGAACTGATTTTGCAAGCAGTACTGGACTCAGTTTTATTTACGTAAAACACTCACTGAGTAATCAACAAATGAATAGAAAGGCAAAAAACATCAACCCTGTCTGAATTAACTCTATGTTAGGAAGAGATTTCTTCATTCTATCCCTAACTGTGTTTCCATTCTTCAAAAACTCCTGGACAAAACTGAAAAAAATATTGGGAAACAACTGATTGTGCTTGGCCAAATTGCTAGTACATATTAAGAGAGGAAGGTAGAACTGCAGCAGGGTTTGGTCCTCCATCCTTCACAGCATAAATCTCACCTATTGAACCATAGCATGGTTTGGGTTGAAAGGGACCTCAAATACCATCTAGTTCCATCCCCAGGGACACCTGGAATGGGCCGGAAAGCCTTTCACTAGACCAGGTTGCTCAAAGCTCCATCCAACCTGCCCTTGAACATTTCCAATGATGGGGTATCCACAACTCCTCTGGAAAATCTGTTCTAATGTTTCACCACTCTCTCAGTAAAGAATTTCTTCCTGATATAGAATCTAAACCTATCTCCTTTCAGTTTAAAACCATGTGCTGCTTTTGTTTGGGATGGAGTTAATTTTCTTCACAGTAGCTAGTATGGAGCTGTGTTTTGGATTTGTGCTGGAAACAATGTTGATAACATGGTGATGTTTTCAATACCACTGTGCAGTGCTTACACAGAGTCAGGGCCAATTCTGCTCTCACTACACTGCACCAGTGAGGGGGCTGGGGATGCACGAGGAGCTGGGAGGGGACACAGGTGGGACAGCCAACCCCAACTGACCAAAGGGATATCCCACACCATATGGCATCATGCTCAGAATACACAGTGGTGGGAAGAAGGAGTAAGAGCGGGGGCTGTTCAGAGAGATGCTGCTTGTCTTCCTAAGCCGCTGTTGCATGTGAGGGAGCCCTGCTGTCCTGGGAATGGCTGCACACCTGCCTGCCCATAGGAAGTGCTGAATTAATTCCTTGTTTTCCTGTGTGAAGCTTTTGCTTTACCTATTAAACTATCTTTATCTCAGCCAGCAGGTGTTCTCACTTTTCCAATTCTGTCCCCCATCCCCATCCCGCCTCTCCCCACTGGCAGGGGGGAATGAGTGAACATCTAAGTGTGGCTGAGATAGGGCTAAAGTTAAACCATGACAAATGCTGCCTCTCATCCTATCACTACACACACTGACAAAGAGTTCCTCCCATCTGTGTTGTGGCCCCCCCTTAGGCACTAGAAGGTGGTGTAGGGTCTCCCCAGAGTTTTCTCTTGTCCAGGCTGAACCCCAGCTCTCTCAGACTGCCTTCATAGGAGGGGTGCTTCAGCCCCCTGATTATCTTTGTGGGTCTCCTCTGGACCTGCTTGAGCACCTCTGTGTCCTGCTTCTGCTGACAGCCCCGGGGCTGAACACGGTACTCCAGGGGGGAATCTCTTGAGACAAGCTGAGAGGGAGGATCACTACCCTCAAGCTGCTGGTCATACTTCCTTTGATGCAACCCAGAGGACACTTGACTTTCTGGGCTGTGAGTTCACAATTCTGGCTCATGTTCAGCCTCTGATCCCCCAGTACTCCTGTCTCCTTCTCTTCAGGGCTGCTCTCAATTGGTCAGGGTCCTCACAGGATTTCAATAGGTCAGGGTCCTCACAGGATTTCACAATAGTGAAAAGCATTTTACAATGCCGTGGTGGCTGACGCTGCTCTTCAGCAGCACACCTCCCTTCACAGACTTGAGAGAGAAACCACATCTTTTGGCAAGCACCTTGGAACAATGCTCCTTCTGAAATGCAGGCCACTTCCTCTTATAAGTACTGTGCTGAAGCCACCATGATGATTTGTCAATATATTTATGTCTTCACGTGGGAACTTTTGCCACATTTGCATTCTGCTTTCTTGAGATAAAACGCTATTGCTAACTCATGGCACCACCACTCCCTCACTAATAGCTGTTAGAGTTTCTTTGCTTATCAGTGTTTTTCAAGGAAGTTCACAGCTTGAGAGGTCAACTTTAAACACACTGAAACATTAGCTTGTAGTGACAAATAAAGAAGATAAGATATGTCTGGAAACACATGGAAAATATCTTTTCCTTGTTTACCTTGTGAAGTAGAAAAAGAGGAATAAACCTGCTCATGTTCCCAATCCAATACTAGAACAAAGCAGGTCTCAGACAAGGGCTGGGACACAGCAGCAAGTCTGAACTAAATGAATAGTCAGCAACAATGATTATGAGTCACATACAAAGAAGGGAATATGTTTTCTACTACAATCACAATAAAGCAATGAAATAGGAAATGGAACTTGAAGCAAGTGCAGCAAAAATGTTCTGAAATAGAAATTTTTAAGGACTACTTTTTCTGCTTCCTCTGTTGGTAGTTTTCTTTTCTGCCTCTTTTATTTTTTTTAATCAAATGAGGGATTTGATTGTTCACACTGGAAAGAAGATATGTTTCTCTCTTTGCTGGCAATCAAAAGTATCTCCTGCAAAAGAATTTGGTCTGTAACTAGGAAATCCCCTCTCCTGCCATGCAAACTCTCTCATTCTGACATTTCTCTGTTTCCAAAGCCCTCCAAACCATGTGAAACTACAGAAAATGTAACTAAAATAAATCTCAAAGACTAATATTTTCATTTATGAACTGTGAACTATATGTACTAACAAAATGATTTCACTGCAGTGTGAGGTGTTAGACCCTTTCTCTTTCAGAATTAAAAAGGAATTACCTCTCAGAGCAGTGATTTACATGTTTTGAATCTTGAGGATAAGCCAAAGAGAGCTATGAGAGTATATCAAGCTGGGAGAAGTGAAAAAGCTTAACCTTTTGGAAATTCTTCAGTGAAAAGTTCAGGCCCAGTGCTATGTCCTAAAATTCCCTGCCTTTGTTGTGTTTCAGGCTGGGACCAGTGGAGGGGACATAGATGAAGTGGCTGTTCTCAATTCACAGGGGACCTGTTTAGGCTGAGAAAGGTGAGCAGAGCAGCATCACTGACTATTCAGAAAAAATGGCTCAGAAGAGGTGTCTCAGGATTTAAAAAGAAATAAATGTAGGAGAGGAGGAAAATTCACCTTTATTGTGTGTTAGAGACTTAAATACTTGAACAGATTCACATGGTCAGACTATGTCATAATCAGAAACAAATTCCTTGTCTTCCAGGAGCTGCCTCAACTATTTCTTTCCTGGAAATCTCCAAGGAAAAACTCCCCCAAGAACAGCGAGGCAGCAACGAGGCCCTGTGGCTGTATTCTGGAGTTCTCCCTCATTTCCCTACCTACCCTGCAACTGGCACTGTCTCAGCTAACACAAACTAACCTTCAAATAAAAATAGTAAAATATTAGCAACGTTCAGGCAGTTTCTTTTGGGTGAGCAGTAAAAGCTTGACAAACGTCTTCTCAAGCAAGCCCAGTGAGACTTGCTGCTGTCATTAGGGAACCAGTCTCAGGCGAGTCCTTGCCTGTAGTGCTAGCCCAAGAGAAAGGGAACCTTTTAAATTAATCTGGGTGCAGAAAAGAAAACTAATGTGGGGGAGGGGAGATGTTTCCAGCAGTTGAAATCTGATGGAAAATATAGAGTGATAACAGTATATTTCCTGATTACAGAATGGGTTCTGTAGGTTTGGTTTCACATAAAGGGGAAACTTGCCAAACAGAAAAGTGAGCAAATATGGTCTCTATTATAAATACTTTTGCACAGAAGTGCAGAAAGAGAAACCTGTGCCCAGTGCATGATTTTTAGGCAGTGGGATCTATTATCCTCTCTCCTGATGGGTTTGAGAAGGATAAAGAAAATCCCAATTATCAAGAGGAATGGAAAGCTTTGTTGCATATCTTAATAGGGCAATGAAATAGTTGGTGATTTCTGAACAGGGGCTGCAGTGTATATCCTGGAGATGACCACATTTCTCTTCCCTCCCCTATGGATCTGGCTACCTGCCTATTTTTATGTGAGTTTATTTGAATTACACAAACTTGCTACATTCCTTTATTGGTCTTCATTAAATGCAATCAGGAATATGAATTAGATATGAAAACACTTCAAATAAATACATATCCTGTGATAAGACTGAGAAGATCCTCATTTCCAACTTCCTTCCCACAGTAAAATGATGAGACACAAAGGAGCATATACAGTTGAATTTAAGGGGGTTTCTATTAAATCTCTACTCAAGCTAGCAGTCCTTTCCTTTCCCCTTTCCTCCCTGCTTTGTTGACTTTTAAAAGACTCTGGTTGTTACTTGCGCAGTGTTTCTGGAAACAGCATTATTTTGAGCAAGGGTTACTCTTTCCAGAAATGCTTATCTGGCACAGCAGGGGACAGAGAAATTGCAATTTTAGTGTCAGAATAGGCATGTCAACAATCAGTCCCAGCACTTCTAAACACAGGAAGCTGGCAACACTGCCTCTCTTTCCAAACACAAGTGGTGCAGTTGCGCACTCAGCGCTGATACATCCAGCTTCCTTCCACACCCCAAACTCCAGAGACTTTTTTTTTTTTGTACTGCGCGCCAGTATCAATCAGGAAAACTGTGCTAAAGCCGATGATGTTTCACCAGCAAAAGCTGGTGAAAGTTAATGGAAAATCAAGTCTTTTTGAAACTTATTGTACAATCTTTCTGGTTCAACCTGAAGAACATGACTTTTGAAAGGGCCTCAGCCAGGCCTGCTTTCCTAGAGATGCAATTTTGCATCTGTAATCAGTTTAAACCACAATTTAATTACAGTCATAAAACTTGCCAGTTGCACCTCCAAATGTCTGATTTGTGAAGCACTTGGGTAGTTAGGTAAGCACATACAGGACTTGCATTGAAAGTGACCTTTGAGCCTGGATATGAAAGTTAGTACTGAAAATTTAATGTTGTTTCAGGTTTTCAATATTTTATGTTAGTTTCTGTCTTTTGGTTTTTATTTTCTATTTTCTGAAAGTGGGACTGTGATGACAGGGAGGAAAACTATGAGCTCATCAGAACTAGTTAGAGACAGAACTAGCTAGACACACTACTTGGAATGAACTTGTTTATATTTTTCAATATCTTTAACGATGATATTTTTGATGGCTCATCTAAAATGTCATGGTTGGAAGACAAAACACTAATAAAGGAAATTTTCCCTGCAGGCTAGCTGGACTGGAAACATACAACTCTGCATGACACTTTCACTAGCCACACATTTGCTAAGAAAAGGATTGTAAGGCACTACTACATGAAGTAATTTGAAAGTTGAAGCAATAAAGTACAGTGTAAATAATTCAATTTTTGGAGAGAGTGGGGGCAGTTGAGCTTGTCTTAAGTGGGTGGATCAAGCAGATCTATTATTGGCAGTGGAGGCTGCATCAGTAAAATTCATCTTCTGAAACAAAATGTTTCTTCTTTAGACTTGGTGACGCTATGTAGAAATAGCATTTCACACAGCAGCTTTTCGTATTAAATTTATAAACATAAGAAATTGCTGACTAGAGAAAGGATCCTTTGGTTCATCAAGCCTTTTTTTCAGTATATTTCATCCTCAGCTCCCTGGTTTATCTCTGTATCCTTCAGTCCTTTCTCTCCTGAAATGAAAATGTCCAGCTGTCTCTTAAACTCATTTAGATTACTTGCTTCACTGGCCAATTATTCCATATGTTTACTACTGTTTCAGGCAGAATTATGTTACTCAATTCCCAGTTTACTCTTGATTTCCGAGATTTGCAACATGTTTCCAAGGTCTCAGACTACTGATTTCAGGAAAAAATGCTCATATTTTGTGTTGTTAAAAATATATAGAAAATTTTCATATCCTCAGCTATTCCGTAGTGTTCTCACATACAATTAGATAAGTAGTAATCTTGTCTATGAGCAACAGAAGTAGATAAAGGCTAAATCCATGTCTTTAGTGTTCTTTTCCTCCTGAGTTTATAGCCTCTTCCTCTTTCAATGAGTCCCTCCAAGCTCTCAAGGAAGAGAGGTGTCTAATGACTCCTTGAGACAGGGGCACTCACTCAAACAAGAAGGTTCATCTCAGAGGCACCAACATTTTTTTTTCTTTGCCAGTGAGAACAGACCTATCCTTTCTGGGTTTTTGTGATAAATATTTTCTTAAAGGAGTATATCAAAGGTGAGATATGACAGAAAGTGCAATGACTCCCAGATCACTTCTCACTTCATTGCAGCTCTTTTCGCAATGCCCGTATGGTATCTGTTACCTGTCTGTTTTCTGCTATCTGCTATACCTGTATGGTGGCTTCTGCAAATGTCATTTGATGTTGCAATAGCAACTGAGATTTCTCAGGCAAGTTACTGGTCCTCTTAACTTGCCCAGAAAGGGAAGGGTTTCTTGGCTTGATGAAAGAGGGGACAGCACATTCTCCCTTTTTGTGAGAAGGGATGATACTCTCCTTAGACGCTTACCTTTCACCAAAGAGTGACACCTACAACTTCAGGTGGAGTTTTGTTACCAATTGCTACAAATCAAACCACACAGGTCAGTTCATGAACCTTTCATAAGCTAAACCCTGCAGCATTTACATAGCATTACAAGACACATAATTTAAAAAAAAAAAATAGGTGCTGCAAATAAAAGTCTACCAAAAAAATAGCATCTCCTCAAGAATCTGCCCAAGGGCTGAAGTCTGGGGTTTGGTTTTGGCTTCAGCACTTTTCCCCAAAATCAGCAGGACTCCACCCTGTCTTAAGGTTTAATTCTGGGTCTCGATGACTGATCTAACTCCTGTTGGAGTTTCCTCATGAAACATGTGAGGTTGATTCTTTTCCCATTTACATAGTGAACATGAGAAGTAACACTCTTTGAGCAATATCCATCAGAAATCAACAATTTTTAACTTGTGGACTCTTAATTTTCCATTGCATATTTAAAAATGCTCTGCAGAAGACAATATAACCTACAGACACGAGGCTTGCTTTTTTACTTGTCTTCTGTGCATTTGTTGAAGTAAGGCACATTCCAAGTTCTGGTTTCTGTATACTGAAAAACATTTTCCTATAAAAGTGAAAATATCAAGAAATTCTAGGGAAAATTCAGTGAAAATATTCTGAGAAAACACTAATGTTTTTGAGTCAGAAGCTATCCAGAATAAACCATCTGCTGCTTAACGTAAGCAAAACCTTTGTAGTTATCAGTTGCTTTTTGGAAAAGATCAATAATACCCCAAGCAATTGGTAAGTGAATAGCTAAAAATGAGTTTGCAACCTTTCTGACTTTCGAAGTTGTAAAACATTTCCGCTGAAGACATGTAGTGAATTTAAGCAACTGAAGTCAGCTGGGACTTTCCTCAATTTTTACAGACTGCTCAGGAGTAATCCAGAGATCCCCAAATGGCAGAGTACAGGTTGAAAACCACTGATATACAGATATCATTTGGATAATCCTGCCAGGTTTTTAATATTCAGTTAAACATGCTTCCAAAGGGAAGTGTAAGACCAAGAGACTCATGAGCACCTTCTTTATTTGTCGTATATATCTGGACTAAGTGAATAATGATACAGAGCCTATAAATAAAAGGAATTTTAAAATAATTTAAAAGCTGAAAATACATATGTCTTAAAGGTTGTGCAGATATTGGCATTACAGAAATCCAAGGAAAGACAGGTGTAAAAAAGGTAGCTGGGTTGTTTCAATTTCAAATAAGTTTAACTTAGGAAAAAAAATTAAAGTGCATGCTTCTAATGTTTTCCTCAATTTCTCATTATTTTCTATAGGACCACAGCACTAGTCAAGTATGGCATTTAATCCTTATAGCATTATCTCTCTAAGTTAATATTTTCTGTCTCCAAAATAGGTATTCCTTTGGCATGTTGATTTAATAAACCCTAACATATTCTCACTATATTTACTAAAAAGAAATGAATCAGTGAATTGGTTTGTGAAGAGTTAATCTTTAAATTTGAAGTTTTTTCTAAAGCTTAGATTTCAGCTCCCTAAAAACCTATTGCAGGGCTTCTTACCTGCTGTCAGAGTCCTCTCCTATCTATCCTCTCCTGTCTATCTTCTATCTCCTCTCAGAAAAAGAGACATAATTCTATCCCTTCTCATTAAAACCAGTTATTCTTTTTAAAATGTTACCTGGACCTGGAAATGACAAAGTCTGAATTTCAAAGCCATATCAGATATGTGAGCAGAATTCTTTCCTTAAGTGTCTGCACAACAAGTTACAGCATTAATAGTAAGTACGCTACAGTAAAATAGCAAGCTGGAGAAATGCCTAAATCCTTCACAAGTATTTTCTTTTTCTTCTGCAGCCTTTACCTTCTCACTCGCACCACAATGTAACAGGGTGCTCAAGCATGGTGCCAGCTTCAAGCACGTTAAGTATTCTCTGTGTGATATGTGCACACAGTATTTTCAAATACAACATCACACATACACACATATATGGCCTGGATCTATGTCTGGAAATGTGATTCCTGTTCAAGTAGCTCTCCAGCCTGATTTCAGAAAAAATACTCCTCTCTAGCAAAGAATTTTAATCATATGCTTGAGCTTCATTAAAAATGATGAGAAAGATGTGTACAAATGCTTAACTCTCAAAATACTAGACCATGTGCTCCCTTGTTTAAAATAATTATGAAAAATTTAATAATTTTGCTAATTTTTTATCCTTTCTTTTCTATTAGTTCTACTCATCAATTTTTCTTGTATCTTTTTTCTGCTGCAAATGCTTTAACAGACTGCGGCAATAATGCTTATAAAACTCTTTGTCCTTCATTGTCAATGTACATTTTTAGCTGCCTTCTGTTGATTTTGCCTCATACACTCAGACTGGACTAGACTTGTTTTTCTCAGTCTTGCCCCTTGCAATTTTTGCCTCACTTTGCAGCTCTGCTCACTTACAGTGGTTTCTTTGTCTTTCCATCAATTGAGATGTAAAAAGGGTAATTTAGGAAGGTGGGAGGATATGGAGTGGGAAGTGAGGATGAGGAAATCTTCAAAAAGTTTTGCCTGTTTTTTACCTTGTCATGCAGCCTTACATAAAAGCAGCTTCTCCTGGCCATGGCAGGCCAACTACTTTCTCCCCAGCATATTATGAATGACCTTTCAACAAAACAGTAAAGTCGTTGCCTAATTTAAATGCACACATAAATTTTATTATCTTCAGTAATCACAAGTTAAAGATAAGCATAAACTGACATGATTTGCCAAGTAAGGATGAGCTTAACAATTGTTCTTAGTGTTCTGCATTGAATCTTGGCCTAAAGGTTGGCCATGCCAGTCTTCCACCCTACTGGAAAGTATCCAAAGCTTCCAGTACTGTGTATTACATATCTGTGTCAAATAGTCTGATACCCATTTCTTGTCCACTAAGGAAAAGGCTAAGTTTCTGCCTTTGAGTCTGATCCCTGTGTGCCCCTGTCACTAAATCTTAGCTCAGCACAGCTGAACTGCAACTCTTTCAACAGCTGATCAAATGTGCATATCGTCAAAAGCAATGTAAGCTTCTGGTTTGAACCCACTTAATTATTTATTTTTAAATCGTGTATTTATTTTTAGAACAAAAGTGCTGGGCTATTCAAAATGTAATGTAGAAGCCTTTGAACCCTGTTAGCCTCCATATTCTAGAAGAGTATACAATAACAAGGCTACAGATGTGATATTCACTGAATTCCTACTGAGTTACATTGCCTTGGCACAAAATCCTAAACTATTGTTAATAAAGATAAGGGTTTGAGGTACTGTGGAATTCTCCATAACCTGGAGACACTGGAAGAAGGAGGGTAAGGGCACTACCATCATTCATGTGGAAGTGGAGCTAAGTAA